>NW_012117599.1:10310786-10327720 GCF_000951035.1 Colobus angolensis palliatus
AAAAAAAAAAAAAAAGAAAAGTAAGTATTTTAAGAAAGATACTTATTCAGTTATTGACAAAGGGCTTATAACTGAATTCCCTTACACAGCTTTCAAGATATTTTAATTTTTAGTATAAATTTAAAAAATACTTTGTGGCACATCAGCTTCATAGTTCTCATTATGCTGGTATCCAGACTTCAACCTATGCAGGGAAACCCAGTTCAAGAAAATCTAACTCATAAAAATTTTCATTTAGAGAGAAATATTCAGTGTTTTAAAGGGTATGATTAGAATGAGCGTCCTTTTCCAACAAAGAAAAACTTAAAATGCTAACCCAACACTTTCATAATCTGAGTCTAACCTGATTTCTTAAACAGTCATCAGCTATCATGAGATCAATCCTTTTAGAACACAGTCTCCCAATCTGAAGTCTGTGGGTCTCCACGGATCCCTGAATGGGTTTCAGGGAGACGAGAGCGGAGTCTCATGTGAAAGCACATGTGAAATTGTGTGTTCACAGGTCAAGGTCCGCCAATGAATTCAAGACCCCAAACGAATGAAAAACCACCAATTCAAAATCCACCAAAGCCCAGGATTTTAAGAGGCACATTTGTTTTAGAATAGAGATACAGCCTGAGTCCCTGAATGCCAGGCCACACACAAAGTACAGATTCTTCACCAGGAATCCAGATCTGGGTAGCAATTTCAATGGTCCTATTTCAAGTAACGTTACAAGGCTGGATCAAGCAAAATCACCATTTCCGTTTTATACCTGTCCATTTTAAATGGCTAGAGTATGCTTTAGCATGTTTTTCTGAGTCATTCCAATCACTGTTTTAAACTGGAAAGCATACGTACTTTTACACTAAGTCACAGGAAGGAAGTGTGATTTAGGGAGACTGCTCTCCTACCTTACGTTATCTATGTAACACTGTATGTAAGGCACGCCCTTCTTTACAGTATGACATTCTATAAAGCAGCTTGCTGGATGCTCAGTGAAATCAGGCAGCCCTCGGCTGTGGGGACCTCACGCAGGCTTTGCCTTCCTTCCAACATTTCCTAAAATCCTTCCTTGTTCACCCATCCCCCATTCATTCAACAAACTCAGTGCTTGCAGATGCACAAGTTAAGATCCTGCACACATTGCTTTACTGTCCAGTAGGTGATGTGGGGTCTGTGATGGAAACGCAGCAAGTATGGGGAGGATCCCCAGAGAGGGCATGGAGAAGTCTTCCCAAAGGCCTGGCTGGGTGACAGACAGTGGGGGGGGTCCACCTCAGACTACAGGAAACAGCGTGCCCCCACTTCCTGCAATAAAAGGTGGATCAGCCCCCACTGGCTAGATGCTGGAGAACTTACCCCTTTATTAAGACCTAGGCCTTTAGACTGAAGCACGCACAGAGAAAGAAAAGGCATGCCCCAAAATAACAGTAACAGAGGCCATCAGTCACAGGGCAAATGCAGGTCTCTTTTTAAAAATTTCAACATTTATTTCAGTATCTTCTAGGAGCCAAGCAATGTGTGAGGCCCAGTAGCCAAGGTTCCTAATCCACACTGCCTTTTAGCATTGCAAGGGCTCTGCAGGCCCCAACACTGACGGAGATGGGGCCGGGGGTGGGGCAATGTGGATCGGATTCTCCAGTCTCAACCGATAAAATCCAGGACCTTCCAGGCCACAGGTCTGTACTTCAGACCTGCTGAATCAGAATCTCTGCAGAGGCCTCCAGCAGCTGTATTTTTTAAGAACCCCAGGTGACTCTGACCCCTGGCGAGGGAAGAGGACCTCTACCCTAAGGGATCTGGGGACCTGGTGCCACCACCTATTGCCCACCTCTCTGAATGTTCAGAGTCCAGGCTCAGGCCACCTGCCTCATCATTTCTCAGACTTGCCCCATCGCCTGCCTCAGGGCCTTTGCACTTACACTTCTCCCAACTGTCTCTTCACCTTTCCCCCTTCCTCCCTGCCTCTCTCAGTTCATCCAAGGGCTCAGCTCAAAAGTTACCTTATCAAAGAGGTCTTCTGACCAATCTATCTGTAAGAGCACCCCCACCAACAGCCCAGTTAGCCTTTCTTTTTCTTCACAGCACTTATCACCAGCCAATACACCTATTTATCTATGTCTATGTTTATTGCCTGTTTGTGCCCAACAAAAAAATGTAAGCTCCACAGGAGCACCAATTTTGGTTTGTTCAGTGCTGTTACCCAGGGTACTGAGACAGATGAACATAATATGTACTCACTCAATCTTTGCTGAAAGAATGACTAAAAAGCTCCCCCAAATGACTGGGAATTGCTACTCTAGGGCAGCAGTCAGAAAACTGTAGGCTGGATGTGGTGGCTGATGCCTGTAATCCCAGCACTTTGGGAGTATGGACTGCTTTAGCCCAGGAGTTTGAGACTAGCATGAGCAACATGGTAAAATCCTGTCTCTACAAAAAAAAATACAGAAATTAGTTGGACATGGTGGCACACACCTGTGGTCCCAGTGACTCAGGAAGCTGAGGTGGGAGAATCGCCCAGGAGATTGAGGCTGCAGTGAGCCATAATCACACCACTGCACCCCAGCCTAGGCAACAAAGTGAGACCCTGTCTCAAAAAAAATAAAAATAAAAATAAAAAACCCACAAAACTCTATTAAAAGAGCCAGAATAGCAAATATTGCAGTTTTGTGGGACATCTCCATCCCAGCTACTCAACTCTACCACTGGAGCGTGAGCACAGCCAAAGATAATTTGTGCTCCCACACAACTGTACTGAAGGACACAGAAGTTGCACTGACGTAATTTTCAGGCGCTGTGAACTAGTAGTATTCTTTTTGACTTTTTTCAACCATTTAAAACCTGTGAAAACTTTCCAGCTCTTAGGTCTTACAAAAACTAGCAGTGGGCTGGATATGGCCCATGGGCCACAGTTTGCTGACCTTTGCTCTAAGGGATACCAGAAGGACTAGGGTGATTCCAGTCCAGGGAGTTCTTGTCCTTGAAGGAAAATGACCAGCAGCCACCTATATATAAAGCACGGTGGAGAAGTAAAGGCTGCAGTCACCCAAGTCCTGGGGAGTGGCGTGAAGATGCCTGTGGGCCACATACTCATAAATGGGAAGACTCCCGGACAGAGAAGGAGACTCTGGTGGAGGATGAGGGAGGGGCGGGGGCGGCAATGCCAGCAGAGGCCTCTGGGGAAGGGAAGATGCAGCAACAAGGTCAAGATGAGCAGGATAGTTGTTTTCCTAACAAGCCCCAGGAGATTCTGTTTATGAACCAAATATGGGCACCGTTGTGTTTCCTTTTATATTATTCCAAGAAAGCTGGGCTCCGGACAGCAGGCAATGAACAGCTGTTCGGAGCATGAGACAGCGAGGTGCCGCAGCCTGAGCGAATCTGGAAGCAGAGGTGTGAGAGACAAATGGGTGAGGGAGGAGTTGAACAGAGAGTAAGTAAATAATGCAGAGGGCAGAGCCCACAGGTCCTGAGGGTGAGGACAGTAATGCCACAAGATAAGAGCTCCTGAGGCAGACAGCTGGGGCAGGGGAGGCTGGTCTGAGATAAGCACATGCTTAGCTCAGGGCATCCTGTAGCAACCCACATGAAGATGTCTCACAGGCAAACAGAACCTGAGGCCTGGGGCTTGAAGGCCCGCACCAGCCAGAGGTGCGACCCACGGCCTGTGTGGGGTGCACACGGTGAGAGGCCGCAGCCCTGGGGAGGGCCTTGTAACAGAACCAAGGCACGTGCTCAGTAACAGTGGCAATGCCGGCATCATTGCTGCTTACTGAGCACCTACTCCACGTGGGCCTTTTATGTTGGTTCTAATCACAAAGTCATGGTACCACCACCATCCCACAGCGGAAGACGGGCCCCAAGAGGTAGCCTGTGACTTGCTCGAGGCCACACAGCTAGTGCCCACCCACCCCGGACCACCCTTCCAAAAGTGAGGCCTCAGTCCAAGGCCTGCATGACCTGTCAAGGGCTCCAGATTCCTTCCCATCTGCACGGAATAAAGGCGTCTTGTTCATTTCCAAACACATCCCCTAAGCTAATCCCCCCCATCCTCGATGCCACGTGGCACATGCTCAAACAAAAAGTGAGTGACATCAACCTCCACGAAATCCTCAGCGGGGCAGTGAAGCCTCCTGGAATGTGAAAGATGCCCCCCATTTCAGGAGAACGAATAGCGATCTCCAACCTTCCAGTGCTCAGAGCAGGCACACTTTAATGTAGAGAGGCGTTCAAAATGGAAATCTTGTACAAACAGAGGGCACCTTGAGCACACTGAAAGTACTATTGGCAGAGAAAGTTCCAGAATGCTGCTGCTGCTGCATGCATTCCGATGCTGGACTGTTTGCTGTTCCCCTCAAGTTTTTCTGAACATGTGAGCTGTATCAAAAAGCTTCATCTGAGTTGTAAAACAGTTTGTCTGCCAAGTGCTTGCAGGGAAGCTACATGGAGTCTATATACCCAAAGGGAGACTCCAAAGTGACACTTTTAAAACCTGTCCGAAAATTATCTGGCACACCTTGCATGGGGGGACAGGAGGAGTGTCTCTATGTCCTTCTTTTAAGTCTGGGGGTCTTGGGCTGCTTGGACCACAGGGAAGAGCAGAAGATACACTATATGATGTCTTTAGATGGTCACAGATGGCCAGTGCTTCCGCCACATTTGCTGAGATACTCAGTCTCAGAGCCCTGAACCACCATGCATGAAGTCTGACTACCTGAGGCCGGACAGGTTGCCTGTGGGCACTCTAACAGCCAAGCCTGAGTCTGTCCTCAAGGTCCAGACCTGCCAGTGAAGAAGCCGCCTGCAAATTGATGCTCTAACCTGGGTGTGGTCCCAGGCATCACGAAACGAAGAAGAGCCATGCCATCCCCATCTCAAATTTCTGACCCATCAAACCCATGGGTATAAATACAACGGTAGGCCGGGCGCGGTGGCTCAAGCCTGTAATCCCAGCACTTTGGGAGGCCAAGATGGGCGGATCACGAGGTCAGGAGATCGAGACCATCCTGGCTAACATGGTGAAACCCCGTCTCTACTAAAAAATACAAAAAACTAGCTGGGCGAGGTGGAGGGCGCCTGTAGTCCCAGCCACTCAGGAGGCTGAGGCAGGAGAATGGCATAAACCCGGGAGGCGGAGCTTGCAGTGAGCTGAGATCCGGCCACTGCACTCCAGCCTGGGCGACAGAGCGAGACTCCGTCTCAAAATAAATAAATTAATTAATTAATTAAATAAATACAACGGTAACTGTTTTCTGCCACTATGTTTTAAAGTGGTTGGTTAAGCAGTGAAATATAACCACAACCAAAACAGAGCCGGACCTGTCACCACCTTTAATCTACTGATGCTCATATGCCCAGGTCATAGCCCTCAAATCAAGCCTATAAGGCTAAACCCCTCCTCACCCACAGCATACCCTACCAAGTGTATCTGCCCCCTCCTCCAGTCAAAAGCGCAGCTTTGCATCGAGACTGGTCCACCTGGATAGAAATCAAGGGCCAAGTCTGCATCTTCGGAAAATTCTGATCCCAATTCCCCCAACCCAGGCTGCTCCCCACCTGACCGCAGTCCTCCCACCTCTCATCTGAACAAAACAAGTGTACGTAGGAAAGATGCATCCTGACTCACCTCCGAAGAACCCCAATCATCCTAGCTCTCTGGAAAAGGGCAAATCTTTGACTTGCCTTGGATAAACCCTGAGGCGGCACAACTGAAATGTTTTCTTAAAGCAGATAAGAATATGCATCATTCTTCTAAGAAGAAAAGCATTCAGAGTTTGGCTTAAGCTGACCAAAAGGTCCAAATCAGAAGATACTGCTCTGTGTTTAATTCTTCGAGTAAGAAAGGGGGATGTGTCCCTGGGCTGAGGGGCCTTCGCAGTTGCTAGTTCCTACCAAAAGAATGAGGTGCTCAAAGGTCAGGCATCACGACACACCAAAGAGCGGCAGCTGCCGAACGGGAAACCATGCCTACTCCTGAACCTGAAGGAGCCTTAGCCCTAAACTTCCTGAAGCATGTCCAGACTAGAGTAGCCTTTGCCGCCGCTGCCCTCAGCCTTCCAGGCCTGCGCTCATCCTAAGTGGTTACACAGGATGAAAAGTGGCCCAAATAAAAAGGCAATTTGGGGTACCTGAGCAGACTCTAGCAACTGGCATGCTCCAAGCCTAAAGCGGAGGGCACTTGCTTATCAGACCTCCCTGTGGTCCTCGCCCTGCTCTCAGCCCTCCAGGAAGCCAGAACTCCAATTAGTTGCCTCCAGAAGCAGGCAAAAGAGCAGCCCTCTGCAACCCCAGATGGTAGTCTCTGAAATCCGGCTATAAAACCCTTGTTTGTGATGCACACCTTCCCATAGGCTTACCTAATAAAATTCTACCAATATGCCCAGGGGAAAAAATCTGCCCCAAGATAATCACGTTTTTAAAAAGGTGGTTGAAAGTATGGGTTTTGCAGATGATATCTGCACCTTTTAAAAGTCTCGGCCGGGCGCGGTGGCTCAAGCCTGTAATCCCAGCACTTTGGGAGGCCGAGACGGGCGGATCACGAGGTCAGGAGATCGAGACCAGCCTGGCTAACACGGTGAAACCCCGTCTCTACTAAAAAATACAAAAAACTAGCCGGGCGAGGTGGCGGGCGCCTGTAGTCCCAGCTACTCGGGAGGCTGAGGCAGGAGAATGGCGTAAACCTGGGAGGCGGAGCTTGCAGTGAGCTGAGATCCGGCCACTGCACTCCAGCCTGGGCGACAGAGCAAGACTCCGTCTCAAAAAAAAAAAAAAAAAAGTCTTTACACATAAAATGTCAACGTTAAGTAAAAAGGACAACTTAGAGGATAATACACACTACAGGGTCAATGTTTTTGCTTTTTAAAGCTACATGCATTTTTTTTTTTTTTTTTTGAGATGGAGTCTCACTCTGACACCCAGGCTGGAACGAAGTGGCACAATCTGGCTCACTGTAACCTCCACTGCCTGGGTTCAAGCGATTCTCCTGTCTCGCCTCCTGAGTAGCTGCGATTACAGGTGCATGCTACCACACCTGGCTAATTTTTGTATTTTTAGTAGAGACGGGACTTCACCATGTTGGTCAGGCTGGTCCTGAACTCCAGACCTCAGGTGATCCACCTGCCTCAGCCTCCCAAAGTGATGGGATTATAGACATAAGCCACGAAGCCTGGCCTAGCTACATGCATTTTTAAAGCTATACATGTATATATTTGTTTATTTTAGAATAAAATACCTGGATAAAAGAAATTCACTTCCACAGGGAATCCTCCAAGGGAGAACAGCACAAACGCCTGTTCAGACCAGAGCTATGCAAAGTGTGTTCCTTGTTCCTGAACCACACCAGCGGCCTCATCTGAGAACTTGCTGGAGATACGGATTCTCAGGTGCCAGGCAGGGCTCCTGTCTGAATATTTATGTCTCCTTCAAATTCACATGTTGAAATTCTAACCCCCAATATATTGGCATTCCGAGGTGAGGACTGTGGATGGTGACTGAGTTGGGAAAGCAGAGCTCTCATGAATGGGGTCAGTGCCCTCTTAAGAGGGACCCCGGAGAGCGCCCTCACCCCTTTGCCATGTGAGGACACTGCGAGAAGGTGCCATCTATGAACCAGGGAGTGGACCCTCACCAGACACTGAATCTGCTGGTGCCTTCATCTTGGACTTCCCAGCCTCCAGAATTGTGGGAAATAAATTTCTGTTGTTTATAAGCCACCCAGTCTGTGGCATTTTGTTATTGCAGCCTGGGGTAGGATAGCTGTCAAAGCAGACACTCTGGGGTGTGGCCCGGCCATCTGGCCTTAGCAAGGCTCCAGGTGATGCTGATGTGGCCCAAATCCGAGACCCTCTGCTCCGGGTGCCCACCCATGTTCTCACTTGCTCAGTTCCTCTTAAGACATTCCACATTTTAGTAAGACAAAGAACAGAGTCAAATGCCAGAAGAACTCCTCTGCACGCACCTCCTCCGTCTCAGGCGCTACTGAATTCTAGATGCCCCTTCTCCCTCTTCACTGCTCTTCCATCGTGGTTGGCAGATGCTGACAATGTGCTCTTACACGTGTCCCCCATCTGTGTGGCCGCCGCGTGGGGGCCCTGGCCACTGCATCACCAGGCCACCTTCTTCCGGGCCCTTCTGTCTATGCCATCCCCATGCGGCACTTCTCCCTTCTTTACACGGTTTGTCCAAAAAGTCTTTGTCCTTTTCCTGCTCAAGATTTCCGAGTTCTCCAGAACAATCTGGTCACCTGCTTCCGATTATCAGTCTTGAGCATGCACCCCACATATATGTATATGTACCACTATATTAAGTTCATTATAACAGAAATAAACAATGTACAAGGACGAGGGAAAAAGTATGGATGTGCGTGTATATACATACGTGTGTGTATATATACAAGTATGTATATGTATACATATATGTGTGTAAATATATACAAGTGGGTGTATGTGTATGTATATATGTATGTGTGTATATGTACGTATGTGTCTATGTGTCTGTGTGTGTATATATGTATGTGGGTGTATATATATATAGCAGCTCCACAATCTCTTTTGCAATATTCCACGTGGAGTAGAATACCCCCTAGTGGATGCCTGGCACTGGCCACCACACCCAGCCCCCTTGCCCCTGCCCTATGTCCACTCCTCCATCACCTGTGGCAAGCTGGGCAGGGTAGTTCTGAGCACACCCAGTGGCCTCCAGCCTTCCTGAACCACAGAATGCCTTCCAGCTTCTTTTATCACACTCAGACTTCCTGACCAAGAAGTAATCAGTGTCTGATCATTAATGGGCCTTTTTTCTAACGGACGGCAGGGCTGTGCTGATAAAGCTTGCTCAGGACCAGGTCCCTGTGGGCTGGACTGGGCACAGCTTGGGAGCAGGGCTTCATGTTACCTTTGCTCTGTGCAGCACAGCCCTGCACAGTCCCTGGTGTCTGGCTCTCTCCTCATCCCAAGAGCGCCTAGTCTCCCTCTGTAGCTCTGTCATGCATCAGGCACAGGTACTACGACATAAATCTACCAATGAGTTCTGTGCAACCATGGATTCATGAGGTAGATCTCTACATTGAAAGATTTCCTCCATGGCCGGGCGCAGTGGCTCATGCCTGTAATCCCAGCACTTTGGGAGGCTGAGGCGGGCAGATCACAAGGTCAGGAGTTCCAGACCAGCCTGGCCAACATGGTAAAACCCCATCTCTACTAAAAGAATGCCAAAATTAGCCGAGCATGGTGGTGTGCACCTGTAATCCCAGCTACTCCGGAGGCTGAGGCAGGAGAATCACTTGAACCCAGGAGGCAGAGGTTGCAGTGAACCGAGATCACACCACTGCACTCCAGCCTAGGTGACAGAGAGAGACTCAAAAAAGAAAGATTTCCTCCACATACAAAGTAAAAAAGCAAAGCACAGAAAAATCAAGGGCATAAAACCATTTACATTTTAAAAGCACTTAAGACATTCTAACCCACGGGAAGGTGAATAGGATTAGCTGGAAGGGAGAGATGCATTCCATATACTTCTAAATTGATTGTTAAAATTATGAATTAAAACTAAGCCCCAGAAATATATGTAAAATATCAATGACCCTTGCATCTCACTATCCAAATTATAAACCGCCCTTAACCACCAAGTACCTTCCCAGGTTCTCCACCTCACCTTAGGATTTGGCCGCAAAAATACTACAGAGAGAAAGCTCTGCAATAAATACTTCAGTAACAACTATGTGACTAATTGTTGGAGCTGGAAATAAGATACACTATCTGCACATCTCCACCTGAGAAAATCAAGTACTTTCTGTCACTGGAAGCAGGACACCAATCAACTTGGAAACATGTTGCACTCACACGTTTCACTCAAGGTTCTAGTCCAGTGTCACCATTTAACAAGCACAAAACATCTCTTCATCTGAAATACCAGAAGATAGCATCAAAATTGGGGAGCAGAACAGGAAGGCAGAAATAGAAAGAAAATTTCCAGACCACTTCTGATCTCCAGAAAGCAAAAATGGACTTTGATCCTGCAAATTACTACAGACAAACATCAAATGATAGGAAGTGGATTCTCCTTCTTTCTCTCCTCCCAACTCCACAAATATCAATGATGCCTGGTGTGGCATGGTAGAAAATGTTGCCATGCTATTTCTTTTGCCTTTTTGTACTTAAAGAGATGTAGGCTCCACCTACAGAAATGTGACAATATTTTACCTCAAACAATAACAATGGAAAATGAAATATACTTACCCTAAGGTTACCAAATGAATGAATCTCCTTAGTTTTTGATGGAATGAACAGATTCATTAAAGAAAAAGAGGAAAATCAAGGGGAGGGAATCCCTCCTAGCTCATGGGGGCATCCCACAGGGTGGGCTGCAGAGAGGTCATAGAGTTTCGCCCCTCCCATGCCCGTCACCAGTGAGGCTAAGCATCAGGGCCCTCATCCTTACAGGCACATCCTGCAGCAGCCCTGTACGCTTCTTCCTCCCGCCAATCAGGTCCCTGGCTCAGGGCAGGGCTCTGGAACCTCACCATTGAATGCCTATGCCTCTCTGAAAACTGCTGACTGGCCCCAGCTCCCAGCACCTGCTCCCCTCTCAGCAGGCTCCAGCCAGCACCACAGATTAGGTTTGAGAATAACCATGGATGAAACTATTTTTAGAATGCCTAAGGCAAAGAAAGCTGGGGCAAGTGCCGCATGGTGGCTCACAACCTGTAATTCCAGCACTTTAGGAGGTCCAGGCGGGAGCATCGCCTGAGCAGGAGTTCGAGACCACCCTGTGCAACATGGTGAAACCCTGTCTCCACTAAAATACAAAAAACTAGCCAGGCATGGTGGCGTGCACCTGTAGTCCCAGCTACTCAGGAGACTGACACACCGGAAACACTTGGAGCCCAGGAGGGCAGCTTGCAGTGAGCTGATACGGTGCCACTGCACTCCAGCTTGGGCTACAGAGTAAGACTCCGTCTCAAAAACAACAACAACAACAACAACCATACTAGTTAGAAAGAAAAAGTAAAAGTAAATTCAGACTTCTCACCACAACTTTTAGGCGGAACTACTATGATCTAAGAAACCCAGGACTGCTAATGCTAGGATCCAACATAACATGTAAAGCTCTATTATTTCTTTCAGAAAGTAGGGCACTTTCTAAACGTTAAGAACAAGATGGGAAAAATGTATACAACTTAAGCATTAATACAAAAGGCAAAGGATAAATATTTTTTAAAGATGGATTGTGACTTCAGGGCTCTTTATTGCTGACTGTTAAAAAGTTTTGTTAGTAATATATTTGATACTTGATCTTGATGTAGAATGAATGCTAAAGAGAAACTTGATGGAAATGCACTTCGCAAAAGAAAGAAATTACAACACTTTCCTGACGGTCAAAAGACCGGTCTGTCTAACGCAGGGATGTCCAATCTTTTGGATTCCCCAGGCCACACTGGAAAAATAATTGTCTTGGGCCCCATGTAACACTAACAATAGCTGATGAGCAAAAAAAGCAAAAAAAAAAAAAAAAAAACTCATAATGTTTTAAAAATGTTTATGAATTTGTCCTGGGCCACATGCAGCCCGCGGGCCGCTGCTTGAACAAGCTGGGCAAAGAAAAGCTAGGCGCTGTTTCTGGATAGGAAGGCAATTTAATATGCAGAAATTATGAGGTTTGGGATTTTTCTCTTCTTTTCACTTCATTCTCTAGCTTTTCTACATTGAGCACCTTGTTTTCTTATTTCTCCTGTATTTTGTAATTTTCAAATGGGAATTTAAAAAATTTTAATAATGGTTTTAAGTGAGCCTTTTCATTTCGTGTTCAAAAGGGGCAGAGAGGGAAAGGTGAGGGAGGGAGTCTAGGAGGAAACCACAGCACCCAGGGGCATGACCCTCAGCCACCACAGCTGCGCCCCAACCCAGAGGGTTGTCAGTGCTCTGGGCTCATTCTCTGTGCCTCAGTTTCCCCCTCTATGAAACGGAGAGAACATCTCCCTTCTTCACGCCTCACTGCAGGAGAGTCGGGTGCCGCTCCTCCTGCCCAAAGTGAGGGCTGCATTTCAGCATCTGCGCTGGTGGGTGGCGGTGGGGTGGGAGTGCAGTTAAGGTGAAGCCTAAGGAGGGCAGAGAGTGTCTCCATTGGGGTAGTGGGGTCCTCTCATTGTATTAAGAACCTAGGATAGAAATTCCATTTTTTAAATAATTAGGATGCATTGGGGTAAGGAAGCAGGGAATCAGAAATAAATTCCACAGAACAGCAAAAGAAACCTAGAGGAAAAAAAGAAAAAGATCCTGATTTGGCAGTATATGGGTTTTGCTAAGAAGTCCTGTTTCTGAGGACCCGTTATTCACAGCTAATGGTCATTTCCACCAGAGCCATCACCAGGCTCCTTGATGAGTGTCAGAACAACTTGGTTCTTTCCCTTGGTTACAACCAAGCCACCCTACACCACCAATGTTCTGTTGCTGATAAAAACCCAGCTGCCTGCTCACGTCTTCTTCTTTTTTTTTTTTTAAAAAAAAAAAGCAAGGTCACCCCAGTATATACGTCAACCAAATTCTAACTTAGAACCAGCATGCTTTGCTTTCAATTTCTAAAAATGCTATAAAAATATTCAAAGATACTAAGAATAACATTCCAAGATCTCACCACCCTAACAAAAATTGTTTTCCTTTTCTAGCACATCCAGACTCCCTCTGAAAAAGACTGCTTTGAAGTTCAAATGTTTTCTGCTGTTGCTTTACTTCACTTACTTATTTTGGTTACAGCAACTCTAAAAAGCTTAACCAAAAAGAAACTGATGGATTAACTCCAAATTCACTCTTGGCCCTTCTAAATGCAGGGCGATGAGGAAACCCTCGGCCCCCTCAGTGGAGAAGTTCCCACTTGCTGGCCGTCACTGCCCTTCCTGCCTGGAAAGAGTCCCTCTATGTTGCAGGTTACTTTACAACACCTTTTTTCCCTTGAGGCTCATCAGCTGAAGCTACCATCTCTTTAGAGAAATTCCTTCAATTCCTCACAGTATTTAAAACAAATTATTTTTACCTGTAAGGCAAAAGAAACCAGAGTATCTTCATTTTACAAGTGGAAAAAAAAAAAATGAAACAGGTTAGAAAGCTTGCACCACGTGATAGGGTGAGCTGAATCAGGGTGAGATGACTTTATTCAGAAAAGGGATGATCCCGCCGAGAATCAGGGTGAGATGACTTTATTCAGAAAAGGGATGATCCCGCCAGGCACAGTGGCTCACGCCTGTAATCCCAGCACTTTGGGTGGCCGAGGTGGGTGGATCACCTGAGGTCGGGAGTTCGAGACCAGCCTGGCCAACATGGTGAAACCTCATCTCTACTAGAAATACAAAAATTAGCCGGGCGTGGTGGACCACATTTGTAATCCCAGCTACTCCGGAGCCTGAGGCAGGAGAAACGCTGGAACCCAGGAGGAGTGGTTGCAGTGAGCCAAAATCATACCACTGCACTCCAACCTGGGCAACAAAGCGAGACTCCACCTCAGAAAAAAAATAAATGTATAAAAAGAAAAAGAAAAGGGCTGACCCTGAATTACTCCTCCCCACATTTGCCCTTCAGGTGATTCCTAGGACCTGTCATATTTGTAAGACAAAAAGCAAGAAAAGAAATTTGCAGTAGACATTAATGTGGGTTCAGTACACACGAAGAATCTGGTAACTGGCCTCACCTATTCAACATCTATTTGTGAAAGCTCTCCAACTTCACATCAGACATCTTCTTGACTTCTCAGCTGTCTTAGTCCGTGTTCAGGCTGCTACCACAAATATACTACACAGTGGGTGGCTAATAAACAGGAATTTGCTTCTCACAGTTCTGAAAGCTGGGAAGTGCAAGATCAAGGCACTGGCGGTGAGGGCTCACTTCCTGATTCACAGACGGTGCCTTCTTGCTGTATCCTCACATGGTGGAAGGCAGAAATGAACTCCTTTGGGCCTCTTTTACAAAGACACTAATCCCCTGCATGGGGGCTCTGCCCCTGACCTAATCACCTCCCAGATACCCCACTTCTTCATGCCATCACTTCAGGGATTAGGTTCCAACATATGAATTCCAGGGGACACAAACATTCAGATCACAGCACTGGCCTGTACAGAAGTACCATACATATCATATACCAGGACTAGAATCCAGTCACATATCTACAAAAGGTAGGCAGCACAGGAGAGAGGCACACCACAAAGCATATTTCAGGCCACACTGGCCAACCCCCAAATGCAAAACTGATTATACTTTGCCCTGCCCTAATGTCTGAACACTTCAGGCATGTTCATCAAAATCTCTCTCATGCTGCACAAATTCTTATGGAAGGCTTACTCATCTCATTAAATCAAGTTTATGTCAGGTCAGACTTCCATGTTCTGCCTTTATGGGCCACAAAGACTCCTGCTCCCGGCACTGTGCCACTCCAGCCTCTGCTCATTCCATCACTTTCACCTTCAACTCCACTGCCCAAATTGTATCCCTCTGTGAAATGCCAACTCAACGCCCCGGGTTAGACCCATTAGATGGGCATCCCGTTCTCTCCAAGTCCCAGGTCTCATTTCTCTCATGGTCCTCAGCACTTTACCTTGACCACTTTACCTTGTCCATTTTCTTAGGAACTATGGTGGAAAAAGGGAAAATTGTTGAAAATAAAGACACCCAAGTCCTAAACCCCGTTTCTACCTACAGAACACTTCTGATACCACGTGTGTGTGCTTTTCCCACACTACCAACCAATCCTCCCACTCTCTAGACACCAAGCAAGTGGCCAATGATTCCACTCAATTCTGGCTCCTTGGAGAGACGGTTGATTCCAGGTTTGGGGCAGAAAAAGAACAACATGAGCCTGAAACATCTAGACATCAAGGAAGTGCTCGAAGACTAAAAGAAGCTACCGATCCACAGTGATTAAAGAATGATCACTATGAGTTTAACGGTGCCCCCTAAACTACGTCCACATCCCAATTCCTAGAATTTGTGACTGTTATCTCACTTGGAAAAAAGGTCTTTGTGGATGTAATTAGTCAGACTTACACATTCTGCCTTTATGGGCCACAAAGACTCCTGCTCCTGGCACTGTGCCACTCCAGCCTCTGCTCATTCCATCACTTTCACCTTCAACTCCACTGCCCAAATTGTATCCCTCTGCGAAATGCCAACTCAATGCCCCGGATCTTATGGGCATCCCTTTCGAGGGAGCTCAGCCCTGCCAACACCTTGATTTCAGACTTCTGGCCGCCAGACTGAGAAATAATATATACCTCTTGTTTCAAAGGCACCTAATTTGGGGTAATTTGTTACAGCAGCCATGGGAAACTAACACAGTGAGAGAATAAAGAGGGAGGGAAAGTTATTTTCAAAACAACACCAGTTAACAAACATTAAAAGATTTACACAATTAGAAAATCACTAACTGCAATCCCCAACATAAAAACTGGTCCAGGCGAGGATCGTCAATGGACGTGAAATGCACTGGCTGGAGAACAAGATATTCGCACAGGCTGCAAGAATCACTCCACAGATTGCAAACTGCAAAAATGTACCTTCAAAATGAAGCAGCATAGAGGCCATTCCTTCCAGGGGCCACACTGAACACTGTCAAATCAGCCCAGACACTACATGTTCCCAGCACCACCAATTAGCAAGCATTGTTATAAAAATGTTTAACTGAACTTAATCATAAGGAAACAATCAGATAAATCCAGAATGTGGGACATTTATAGGAAAACTGCTCTGGGCTTTTATATATATATACATAGATAGATAGATAGATACACACACACACACATACACACACGTATATATATAAATATGTACATATACACACACATATATATAGCTAAATGTCATGAGAACCAAACAAACAAAAAAATCAGGCTATTATGGCTAAATTTAGAGACATAAAACCAAATGCAACATGTAAATCTTGACTGGGTCCTAGATTTTAAACCAAACAAAAAAATTTGTTTTAATTAGCTGGGTGTGGTGGCACACACCTGCACTCCCAGCTACTCAAGAGCCTGAGGCAGAAGGATCACTTGAGCCCAGGATTTCGAGGCTGCAGTGAGCTAAGATTGTGCCACTGCATTCCAGCCTGGGCAGCACATTGAAACCCTGCCCCAAAAAAACAGAAGCAAAAAACAAAAATCTCAGAAAGGCTATCAAAGTCATTTGCGGTACAATGGGAGGAAATTTAAATACAGACTGTATCTTAGATGATATTATTTTGTTAATTCTTAAGGTGTGATAATGGTAATGAGATTATATAGATGAATACCTTTATTCTTATGAGATATATGTAAAGTACTTGAAGGTGAAGTACTGTTATGTCTGCACCTTTCAAATATTTCAACAAAGAAAGTACAAGAAAGTATACATAAAAGAGTAAGAGAAAGACAAATGTGAAAAAAATGTAGGCATCTGGTGAATCTGGGCAGAGTATTTGGGTGTTCACTAAAATATTCCTTTAGTAGAAAAGATAGAAAATCTGCATGGAAATTTGGAAAATGCTGAAAATTCACAATTTCCAGGTTGTGCCTCCAACCCCCAGGCTCATACAGGCCTAGGAGGATCCTAGGAGCCTGCACTTGACAAGCCCAAGCTGATCCCATGCTCAGGTCAGCCTGGGAATGCCACTGGTACTAGGTTGTGGATTTTAGCCGTCTGCCCTCCCCCACGGTCCTCTGGCATCACAGTGATATCTAACTTGCTGCACATCCTCCAAGGCAGAGGCCAGCAACTGTGTCCCCAGTGAATTTATGAGGGCAATTGCCAATCATGCAGGAGCTGATTATATTAAGGGCAAAACTGTACTGTAACCAAAGTCCCAACCTCAGAGAAGTTTGAAGTCTGTTACCATAAACATGAAACAAAGAGGCCGGGCGCGGTGGCTCAAGCCTGTAATCCCAGCACTTTGGGAGGCCGAGACGGGCGGATCACGAGGTCAGGAGATCGAGACCA
>NW_012117599.1:10328370-10332897 GCF_000951035.1 Colobus angolensis palliatus
TGTTGGCCAGGCTGGTCTCAAACTCCTGACCTCAGGTGATCCACCTGCCTTGGCCTCCCAAAATGCTGGGATTACAGGCACGAGCCACCGTGTCGGGCCTCAACTCTAATTTTCAAAGGCTAAAGGTGAGAAGATAATGGCTCCTAAACCCCACTAAAATAGAAGAAAATGTCCTTTGTCTTTGATTTCTTTTCTTTTCTTGAATATAGGCAATCTATTTTCCTCCCGGCCCCTCTCTCCATATCCCTCCTCCCTCATTTCTTTTTTGTTCTTGTTGTTTGAGGAATCAATCCACGTGGACAGGGAGAAGGGGAAGAAGGGAGAACTGGCACCAAAATTCTGCTGGATGGGAAAAAGAAGATGGGTGAATATGGGGACATGGAGAGAACACGGACATGGGTGGACAGTGGAACGGCCCATTTATACCTAGACACGGTCAAGAATTGGCCAGGCCTGGCGCATCTGCAATGGGTGTGGAGGCAGCAGAGACAGGAAGTCTGATTTTCAAAGATATCTAAGAAGCAGGACAACTTTCAGCTCCTGTCCCACCCTGGGAGAAGACAGGTGGCTCCATCTCTCAAGAGGGTGGAATCAGGGTCTCTGACAGGAGAACCCAGAACCCCCAGGGACAATCAGGTTACTGATTAGGCTGCAGCCCTCGCTCACTGGGCTCCAGGATGCAGGCAGCCAAGCCTCCCCTTCCTGCAGGGACCAGGGAGAGTCTTGTGACAACAGCCTGGGAGGACCGACCCACAGCACTGAGATCAGAAGGCCCCAACAAGGAAAGGTTCAGCTCACAGCAGGCATTGCCCATCCCCGCCGAGTCCCCCACTATTAAACATGGGCAGGCCATCTGAGGAGAGCCTCACACAGAAACGGGAAGGCAGCCTAGAGGAAAGAGATCCTTCAGCAACGAGAAAAGAAAACAAAAGTTTTAAAAATCAAGAGAATATACCATGAAATGAAGACCATGTTTTAGTTTTTAAAAAAAGTTGACAGAATAAAAAAGAACTCTTATACGTGAAAAAAGTATGGCAAAAATAAAATTAAAAAAATCACTAGAAGAGTCTAAAAACGAAAATGAGGAGGCTTCCCAAAAATGCAACAACCTTAAAATGGTAGAAAATACGAAATAAGAGGATTGATCCGGCAATCCTTTATCAGAATAGTAGTAGTTCCAGAAAGAGATAAAATAGAAAATGGGAGGGGAGAAAATCACCACAGAATAATTCAAGAAAATTCCCAGAACTAAAGAACAAGTGTTTCTGGATTGCCAGGGCACAAAAATGCCCAACATGCTGGATAAAATACACCAAGGCACTGTGTATCTCGGAACACCATGGATTTATCAGTCAGGGCAGGCATTGTTAAGCTGCAGCAATGAGTAGCCCAAAAGCCCTCAGAGGCCTAAAACAACAAAGATTTATTCTTCAAGTTTATTTCAATCGAACAGGGTCATAGCATGGATAGGAGGGGGTTCTGCAAGCTGAGTATCATCATTGTCAAGCTGAGTTCAGAACCACACTAAAGGAAGGGAAAACTCTGGCAGCAACTTACACTCGCAGCTAAGTGCAGGCCCAGAAGTGGAAGTAGCACTTCCGCTCAGCTCCCGGGCAGGCCACTGGCACAGCAACCATGTGAGGCCATCAAGCTCAGGGAGTGAGGAAGGGAGGACAATCCCACCAGGAGCCTGGGGGGCAGGCGGCTAGACATGTGTGGTGAACACTGACGACCAGAGATGAAAGGAAGACGCTACAATATTCAGAAAGAGAAGGACTGACTTGAAACTCTTCAACAATACTGGAGGCCACAAAGGATTGGATTGATGCTTCAAAAATGCTGAAGGAAAAATTTTTTTGTAAAATTCTATATTATTAATCTATCAGACATGAAGGCAGAAAACATACTTATGGATAAAGTCTCAAAATTCACCTCCCATCACATCCAAACCAGGGAGTGAAACAAGAGGGAGTCAGGAAGAAGTCAGGAAACAGAAGCCCTGCGGTGGGCAGGTCCAGGCTGATGTGGGTGCAGGTGGTGAGGCTGGCAGCTGATCCCCAGATGCATACACAAGTTTCAGTAGAAGGCTCCGGGGCCCTTCTTCAGGAAGGGGTGCTGACAGAGGGGCATCCTGATGCCCGTGAACATCGTGGGGGAAGACGCGACAACTGGCAAAGAGTTTGCAGTTGGATCTGTCACACTACATAGAAAGCAGGCAAATTAGAACACCGGCCAATTATTCGCTGGAGAAAACAAAAAGTAACGTACAACATGACTCACTAGAACAGCATTTACATAGTCACACTTGTAAACACTGCATGTTGATCTCCGTGAGACTGTACCACATCTGTAGAGGAGGGTAGAGAGCATGCACGGGGGCAAAGAGAAGAAAAAAAATCACCTCCCAAAGAACAAAGTCACTAGGTAATATCTACAACTGAAAAATCAGGAAGCCAGGTGATTCAGTGGCACAAAGACAAATACCAAAATAATCAGCTAAAAGAAATGAAGTGCCTAGGGGCTGGGTGCGGTGGCTCATGCCTGAGGGAGGCCAAGGCCAGTGGATCAGCTGAGGTCAGGAGTTTGAGACCATCCTGACCACCACGGAGAAACCGTCTCTACTAAAAATACAAAATTAACCAGGCATGGTGGGCACATGCCTGTAATCCCAGATACTCAGGAGGCTGAGGCAGGAGAATCACTTGAACCCGGGAGGCCAAGGTTGCAGTGAAGCGAAATCACACCATTGCAACCCAGCCTGGGCAACAAAAGCAAAACTCCGTATCAAAAAAAAAAAAAGTAAAGTGCCTAATTCTGGGGAGAGGGAAATGGTGGTAGAGGATACTGTTTGGCCCCACAGAGGCTACTTAACTTTTTACACTATATGCATGTTAAAAAAATAATACATTAAAGGTTATTCAAGCCGAGTCTGCCCAGGAGATACCTAGTAGGTTGGCCTGATTTTTGATTCAGTACAAAGGGTAGAAACAGTTCTTTCAATGAGCCGTTAGCACTGCTACAAATGCTACAAGGGCTGAAACACACAAGACACAATCCCTGTCCTCAGAAGCGGGATTTCATCGAGGAAAAGGCCAACATATGAACGGGAAAGAACTCAAGTACAACGCAAGTTGGCAGGTGGTCAACCCCAAGACGTGAAGAAGAGTTATGTGGTATCAAGGAGGAGACTCAGGGCCAGAGTAAGTAACAAAGGCTTTGGGAAAGACGTAAGGAGCAGAAGGAGAAAGGCTAACAGAACTTGAGTTCTGTTCCCAAAACAGGGAGGGCATTTCTGCCACGGAGACCGGCTCACAGTGAGGGTGTATATAATTGGGAAGTATGGACAGTTTTTTCAAACAGTGGTGAGAGTTTACTTGTAACAGGGAGGACAAGATTATTAATTAGGAAAAGCAGAGATTAGAAAACACAGACATTACGGTTGAGGGACTACATTTTCAGCACCCTTGGGTGTTATCGATCACAAGCCCTGTAACATATTTCCCTGCAGAGTGGCTCAGACGTAGCCTACCTGCTCCTTATTAACACTGCCTCCACCCTGTTTTAAACCCCTCATAGCTAAAATCACCCGTGTCGTGGGCTGCACCCCAGGCTTGCCTGCCTGCCTGCTCTGGCCCCTGTCTGCCTGGGCAGCCTCATGGCTGTAATTTTGTTTTCACACTCCAACAATACCATCCTTCTTTGCATTCCTAGAATACTGCCTGCTCTTGGCTGCCGCAGGACCTCTGCACACACTGCTCCTCCTAGAACTCGCTCTCTCCTCTGACTTACCTGTTAACGCCTACATAAGCCTTCAATTCTCAGCTCACTTTTTGATTCCTCAAGAAAACAAAACATACCTGATTGCTCTCACTCAGGAGTTCCTGCCACAGTTCTCACTCATTCCTTTCCCTCACACCAGTTTGTAATTTAACCTTCATTTCCAATTCATGCCCACCTCACCATCTTGGCCAGTGGGTCTCAAAGTGGGGTCAGGCCACAGCAACAGCATACAGAACCACCTATTAGTGATGCAGATTCTCAGGCCACATCGCAGACCAACTGAATCAGAATCTTGAGGAGGGAGACAAGTAGTCTGTGTTTTTAAAAAACCCCCTAGTGATTCTGATGCATGCTTAAGTCTGAGAACCAATGTGCTAGACTATGTGGTATATGGTCTGTACCATCACAGCACAGACCCGGTGTTTTAGCACCCCATGGTGTCTCCTGGTGCCAAGTTCAGCAACAACAGTAAGGACTTGGTAAGATTTCCTGATTAGATGAGTAACAGGTTAAAAAAACTTTCTGGCCGGGCACAGTGGCTCACGCCTGTAATCCCAGCACTTTGGGAGGCTGAGGCGGGCAGATCACGAGGTTAGGAGATCGAGACCATCCTGGCTAACATGGTGAAACCCCGTCTCTACTAAAAATACAAAAAATTAGGCCGGGCGCGGTGGCTCAAGCCTATAATCCCAGCACTTTGGGAGGCCGAGACGGGCGGATCACGAGGTCAGGAGATCGAGACCATCC
>NW_012117599.1:10333847-10334609 GCF_000951035.1 Colobus angolensis palliatus
CTTAACTTCCTCACCTCTAAAATAGGAATCATTATAGCACCGATTTCCCAGGATTGCTGAATGATTCAGACAATGGCACTAAGAATCAAGATTCACATACACAGTTAAGCACTCAACAAATGTAGGTAGTATTATTGCCATAATAAATAGTTATTCAGCTTTAAATGGTCTTTCCTCTTGGGTCTCAGCCTTCTTACTCAAGATTGACCACACACACTTCATAGTAGTTCTTCCTCCCTTGCAAAACTACTCACATCTAACACCCATCCGAGGCCTGAAACCTCCCCTAGCAACCTGGAGTCCTGCTGGGGTTTTCCAGCTCCACCTCCTGAACAGCTGGGCTCTAGCAGACAGGCTGGATCTACTCATACTTGCTTTCTTAGAGCTCAACTGAAGTCACTTCAGACAAGTTAAGTCTCCACTAACCTCGGCAATCAGATCTTGGTAACTCAACAGGTTAGCAGGTGATTTCATTTCAGTGTGTCTCTCGGTGGCTAGCATTCAATCGCAGCTCACACTGGGAGCTATTTCCAGTCCAATTTTGGTACTTGCTGACGTATTAATAACAGCAATTAAAACATATGCCCAACGAATAGATCTTAAAAAGGACGGTTTCTGACTTCCCTAATAAGCAGAGGGCCCACCACCTGCCTGCGAAGTGCCCCTCCTGCCCCGTCTCCAGGCAGCACGCTGTGAGTGATGACAGAAACTAGACCCGCGCACGGCGAAGCTGCAGGCACGCCCCGCCTGGCCACCGAACTG
>NW_012117599.1:10336368-10338033 GCF_000951035.1 Colobus angolensis palliatus
CCGGCTTCTCTCCCCGCAGGCGCAGTTGCAGCCTTTCTCGTCTTGGTTTTCGAAGAATGTGGCCTGGAGGGCTGATGGGCAATGAGGCGCGGCGCGGCGCGGCCCAGCGCGGCGCATGCGCGTTCCGGTCTGTTTTCCCCGAGCTACAGCGCGCGGGCGCCAGCCGGGAAGTGCTGCTAGGTTTGTTTCGCTGAGGTGCGTCCCCAACCCAAGGACACGACCGCGGTGGCCAGTTTCCGAGCCCCGCCCGGCTGGGGGCACGCGGTGGGCGTTCCGGTGTTGCCGTGAAACGAAAGTTATTTGCTAAACTTGGCCGAGCTTTTGAAGTTGTTGAATGCCTGCCTCAGAAAGTTACCTCGTTCTCTGGGCTGTTTAGTTGGGTTTTTTTAGTTAGAATATCGGCAGCGAAAATGATAAATCCTCTAAACCTTGCCGAAGTAGAAACTGGCTGCGTCTTTTTTTTCCTTGGCTATGATCAACTGGGGTGCTTTTCTTTTAAAAATAAAGTTTTTCATTATTATTTTAAAAAGTAGTGCTAAGTATATTAATTTAGGATAGACGAGGAAAAGATGAAATTGCGCTGTCTCTGCCTAGAGAAAAACCATGAACACGTTGTCATGTGTGTTTTATTCAATCTTTTTGTTGATCCGTTTTATAAGTGCTGTACTGATTGCATAGGAGGTACCTGTGTTTAGAGAGCATTTATTGAATGATGATTACAAGCGAGGAGATGTATCAGAAGATCCACAGACAATCGGAATCTTGTCGTTGGATCTGCTGAGAGCTGGTCCCATGGAGGAGAAAAAGACAGGTACACACAGATGTGTGTGATGCCACGTCAAGAGAGCTCCCAGATTTGGGATCTGCAGGCTTCAAGAACTCATCTTCAGCTATACGGAGCAACGAGTCAGCAGCAGCTCTACTTCTTGGAACCTCAGGCCATTTTGCTCAACTCAATAAAACACCCTCCTTTAGATTTATTAGACACCTCCAAGAAAAAGAAATATGGCAGCTGGTACTAACGCAGCAGCTTTATGTTACATCTTTCAAACTATATAGTGCAAATGCCGTGATTCTGATAAAACCTCCCTCCATCCTACCCCGCCCCTAAACCTATTGAGAATCCCTGACTAGGAGGAAACAGGCTGAGCGGTTTGCTAAGGCTGATCGCCCCTGCTGTGCATGCTGCCCATAGATGGAATGGACTTCTTTTTTTTTTTTTTTTTTTTGAGTGCAGTGGCACAATCTCGGCTCACTACAACCTCTGCCTCCCCGGTTCAAGAGATTCTCCTGCCTCAGCCTCCCAAGTAGCTGGGACTATATGCACATGCCACCATGCCTGGCTAATTTTTGTATTTTTAGTAGAGCCGGCTTTTCACCATATTTATCAGGCTGGTCTCGAACTCCTGACTTCAGGTGATCCATCTGCCTCAGCCTCCCAAAGTGCTGGGATTACCTGCGTGAGCCACCGCTGGGAAGGAGACCCATGCTCACTGCCCAGGGGCAAAGGCTGTGCAGATGGAAGGGCCAGGCTAGAGGAGGTGACCAGCCTAATAAGTGATTGGTGAGTGGCAGAGCAGTGCCAGAATCTCAATCTGTCCTGACTCCAAAATCTTTCAGAATCCCCAAATCACGCAAATTGCCTGAAAGACCATGAGGCTTCCG
>NW_012117599.1:10338613-10353949 GCF_000951035.1 Colobus angolensis palliatus
GATGGTCTCGATCTCCTGACCTCGTGATCCGCCCGTCTCGGCCTCCCAAAGTGCTGGGATTACAGGCTTGAGCCACCGCGCCCGGCCTGGAATGGACTTCTTTCCAGAAGCCCAGCTCCCTGACTCTGACGTGTCCGAGGAGGCTGCCAAGTGACAAAACACCTGGCATGGGAGCCTGAGCCCTGGGTTTCCAGAGGGTCCAGGCCCCCAAAGCACACCAGTTTGGAACAAATCGATTTTGTCTGTAAGTCTGCATTTCCTCGTGGCTGACTTTTTGGATTTGCCTTAGATCTATGGTGTTTGAAAAGAGAAGTAATTAGAGCAAGTGGAGCTCTAGGCCTTTCCCATTCCATGACTCCGTGGTTTTTAGATTAAACGTGAGGAGAAGAAATGGAAGAAAAGAACAGTTCATTAGCACTTGGCCTATGGGCAAAATCAGACTGAAGCTTCTAGGCAGATTTCAAGCATTTTAGGTTTTAGGTAAGGTTTGATTGATAGGTATCGTATTAGATGAAAAAGGTAAGAAATTATGGGGTATTTACCATTTCTGTATTAAACTCCTTAAGCCCAGCATTCCCAGTTAGCATTTTTTTCTGCTGCTGGACGCTATTGCCAACTTCTGCCCCGTGGAATTAAGTATATTGAAATACCATTAGCAGCTGCAGTTGAAATAGCTGCTGCTGTCATTATTGCCACCCAGAAGGCGGTTGGTGTTCCAGGACGCTGGTGTCCAGCTCAGCCGCAGCCAGAATTAAAGAGTAAGCAATAGTAAGTGCGCACCCAGTGGAGGTAAGAAGGCCTGAGGGAGGGGGATGCCGAAGAGGCCCTGTAAGCTCCGGGGATCTTGGGCGTAAGTAGCACCATTTCCTTGTGCTTCTTGCCTCCCTTGTCTCTTCCCAACCCATCCCCACTTCCCCAGTGGGTTCTGGGCTCATCCCTCCCTGCCCCCTCCCCTCGCTGTCAACCCTCTCATATTTCCAGTGGATAGGTTAACAACAATATTTTTGAGCGATTGCGTAGTTTTGAACAATTACAAGTTACAAGGTAGTGTTTTTGATACTTAGGGTAATTAAAAAATGAATTGTAATATGGCTTCTCTTCTAGAGTGTTCAAAGCCTGAGGAGTGGAGAAAATTAACATTTATTAAACCCCTGCAATGTGCCAGGGACTGCTACGCAATGCACTTGCATTGTTATCTCATTGATATGGTTTGGCTCTATGTCCCCACCCAAATCTCATCTCAAATTGTAATCCCCACATGTCAAGGGAAGGACCTGGTGAGAGGTGATTGGATCATGGGGGTGGTTTTCCCTATGCTGTTCTCGTGATAGGGGGTTCTCATGAGAGCCGATGGCATTTTTTTTTTTTTTTTTTTTTTTGAGACGGAATCTCACTCTGTTGCCCAGGCTGGAGTGCAGTAGCACAATCTCAGCTCACTGCAACCTCCGCCTCCTGGGTTCAAGTGATTCTCCTGCCTCCGTCTCCCAAGTAACTGAGATTACAGTCACCTGCCACCATGCCCAGCTAATTTTTGTATTTTTAGTAGAGATGGAGTTTCACCATGTTGGTCAGGCTGGTCTTGAACTCCTGACCTCAGGTGATCCACCCACCTCGGCCTCCCAAAGTGCTGGGATTACAGGCGTGAGCCACCACACCCTGCCGGTTTTAAAAGTGTTTGGAAGTTTCCCCTTCACGGCATTTCTCTCCTCTCCCCTGCCGCCAAGTGAAAAAGGTCCTTGTTTTCTCTTCACCTTCTGCCATGCTTGTAAGTTTCCTAAGGCCTCCCCAGCCATGCGGAACTGTGAGTTCATTAAACCTCTTTCATTTATTAGTTAGGTAGGCTCCACCAGTGCTTTATAGCAGTGTGAAAACTACTAATACACTCGTTTAATTCTTGTAACAGTCCTGTGGGGCAGGGTTGCCATTGTTGCTGCTCTTTAAAAAAACAACTTTTTAAAATTAATTTTTAAATCAACAAAAATTGTATATATTTATGATGTGTCATGTGATGTTTTTAATAAATGTATAGATGGTGGAAGAGCTAAAACTAATTTGCTTCCACCTTTTGGGTATTGTGAATAATGCTGCTGTGAACACAGGTGTACAAATATCTCTTTAAGACCCCACCATAGATTCTTTTGGGTACATAGCCAGAAGTGGAACTGCTGGATTACAAGGTAGTTGTATGTTTAATTTTTTCAGGAACCTCTATACTGTCTTCCTTAATGGCTGTACTGATTTACATTGCTGCTGTCATTAATAGATGAGGAAACTGAGGCTCTGAACATTTGATGACTGTCCCAACACTTGGTAGGTGGCAGGGTTACCAGCTACTTGGCTTGGCAAGTAACAGGGTTGCCAGTCACAGAGCTGGGAGTGTAGGGCTGGAATTTTAAGCCATGAATTTCCCTATGTGAGGATGCTTTTCTGGAGTTGAGTGCAGACTTGCAAAGAAATGACTATCACGCATAGCAAAATGCGGTGAGAGCTCACTGGGTCAGGGGTCGCATGAATGGCTAAGGAATTTCACAGCAGGAAGGTATGCTTCCAGGTCATGGACTGTGGTTTGCCATGCCAGGACCAGCTGACAGGCTCACAAGAGCTGACAGTTAGCAACTGTTCCTCTGGGATTATTTGCACCCTGGAAATACGCAGTTGCTACATACCAGGGATTCTTTTTTTTTTTTTTTTCTTTTAACTAGCATACTTCTGCTTGCAGATGAGAACAGTGAGAGAGAGAAAGCTTTGCAGAGCAGGACCTACGTGAGCTGAATTTGAAAAGATGTAATATAGGATTTGGACTCATACATCTTGGGCAGGGGCATCCCTCAGGAAATAGCAAAGGCAAGGATGCTGGGGAGGGAAAGATTTCCATAGGAAATAGTGGGGATCTCTGGTGGGAGGAGCAGAGAACAAGAAGCGATGGTATATTGGCCAGGCACAGTAATCGCAGCACTTTGGGAGGCTGAGGCCGGTGGATCATCTGAGGTCAGGAGTTTGAGACCAGCCTGGCCAACATGGTGAAACCCCATCTCTTCTGAAAATTCAAAAACTAGCTGGGCATGGTGGTGGGCACCTGTAATCCCAGCTACTTGGGAGACTGAGGTAGGAAAATCACTTGAATCCAGGAGGCAGAGGTTGCAGTGAGCCGAGATCGCACCGCTGCACTCCAGCCTCGTTGATAGAGTAAGACTCCATCGCGAAAAGAAGGAAAAAAAAAAAAAAGAAGAGGAAGTGAAGGTATAAATAATGTTCAAAAGGAAGGCCATGAGGATTAGTAGAAACAAGGCATCAATCACACCCTCATCAAGGGTTACTTTCTTTCCTGGCTACTCAATAGCAGTGTCAGCCTCCATCTTCATCTTTGCACTCTGCTCTGAACACTGCTGGGCCTAGTGTGTGCTCACTGCATCTTCCAGCCTTCCCATTATGCTCTGCCAAGAGAGGCCCCTGGAGGAAGATCAATGGGCAGAGGAGAGATGTTTCTGTGTCAGCTCTTCTAGTGTGGCCATGGCTAGTGGCTGCTGGCACTTGCTGCAGTGAGGCTGGGGTGATTCTGGACTCAGCAGCCCCAGGGAGGCTACATCTTTTCAGAAGTTGACCCCTGTCATCAAGGCCCCTCTTCTCAGCTGATCTGGAGCTGACAGCTTCTGATCTCTGGGCATTGCTTCTTTCATTTTGTCTTCTTCAGAATCTCTCTTCTGCCTTTGGTGCTTCTTAACCCTGCCAACATCTTTGGAATCAAACCCCTGTATTAAATTTCTTCTGTTTGAAACACTTACAATAGTTTTCCTGACTAGATCTCAATTGATACATCCTCCTCTGATGAAGGTGAGAAAGACAGCTTGGCCTCAGACCTCCTGAGGTGCCTGCCATGAAGCTGTTCCTCCCCGTCATGCCAGCTGTGCCATGGCCACAGAAGTTTTCCTGTTGGTAATGACCACCCTGCCTGTATTGGAGTCCCTTTCTGGAGCATATGTCTCCCTTTCCTAGGGTCTCAGGAGGATAGATGCAAGGCCTTGCTGCCCTGTTGCTTTATTTCCCACCATACCATCATACCAGGATGCATGAGCGCAGTAGATCTTCTTACTGGTTTAGGCAGACAGATGGGTTTAATATCACAGCATCATAAATAACTTGAAATTGCTTATCTAACATTTCAATTTTTGAGTCTTTTTAAAAACTATACTGTATTTTTTAGAACAGCTTTAGATTATGGAAAAATTGAGAAGATGGTGCAGAGAGTTCCCACGTACCCCACACCTTTTTTCCCCTATTATTAATATCTTGCATCTGTATTGGGATTTTTATCACAAGGGTTCCCACTATCAACATGATTTCTGACTGCTGATGTGGACCTTGATCAGGTCAAGGTCAACTGAGGTAGTATTTATCAAGTTTCTCCACTGGAAAGTTACTCTTTTATTTTTTAACCCCTTTCCATACTCTTTGGAAGGAAGTCACTGTATGCAGCCCACACTCAGGGAGTAGGGCATCATGCTTTCCTTCCTTGAAGGTGGAGAACCTGCATAAAGTCTTTGGAATTCTACTGTGCAGGAGTTTGTCTCTTCTCTCCTTTTATTAATTTATTCAATCATTTGTTCGTATCAGTATAGACTCGTGGATATTTATTTTATGCTTGGAATTATAATACAGTACTACTTTATTAATTTTATCATTCAAATTATGCCAGTGTATGTTATAGGGCGCTCTTTTTGTTGGCTTCTGTGCCCCGTTGACATACTCCCATCATTGTGGAGTGTCTAGGTTTTTGTTTTTGTCTTAGCATTTTCTTACTTCCTGGCACTCTCAAGAAACTGCAGGCTCATCTCGTATATTTCCTGCCCCAGTCCTAGAATCAGCCATTTCTCCAAGAATCCCTGTTTTCTTTTATTGGAGAACAGTATTGGAAACCAAGATTTGGGTACTAGGTGTGCTAGTGCTACTGGAGTGTTGTTGCTTGTAGGTATTCTTAGCTCATAGAGCAAAGAAATGTGTGTATGTGCGCTAACCTTTGTATATACACATAGCAATAAATGTTTCTGTAGGTAACACTCTGTATCTATAAAGAGGAGTTCCTGCTGAGGTCTCCAACTCTAATACTTTGCCACAGGGATCATTTTAGGATCGTCTGCCTAAACCTGGCTCCCACCATCTGCCATCCATTTACTAAATCATTCGATTCCAGTACACATGTATAGCAGTGTCACTTGTTTCTTTGACCACTTTACCACTGGGATGGCATCTGTGCAGATTTCTATCCTTTCCCTTCATACACACGCACGCGCACACACACACCTTTCCTCTCCTCTGCTCTCCCCACAACCTTGCATCCCACCCCAACTCTAGAACTCCTGTTCATTCCTGTGCTATGCAGTTTGTCTTCCCTCGTTTTGTCCATACCCATGAAGGACTTACCTTCCTCATCTATACCTGTTAATAAAAGTGTTTTCTAAGAAAATCCAGTTCCTTCCCTAAGACGCACCAAAGACCCTTAAAATATCTTTTTTTTTTTTTTTTTTTTTTTTTTTAGTAGAGACAGGGTTTCACCGTGTTAGCCAGGATGGTCTCGATCTCCTGACCTCGTGATCCGCCCGTCTCAGCCTCCCAAAGTGCTGGGATTACAGGCTTGAGCCACCGAGCCCAGCTAAAATATCTTCTTAAACCCTGACCAGGACAAGAGTCTGGCCTTTTGTCTACAGACAGTGGGGTGTGACTGTCTGTCTCAAGCAGTAGCTCCCATCATCCAGGCGGGTTTTCCAGCAGCATAGGCTGGAGTGGGAGCGGTCTCAGGAGAAACTCGTGCATAGAAGACTGCTGCAACAATTCAGGTGGTCAGGAGCGAGAAAAGCTAGTAGTCGTGGTGGAAAGGGCATAGAAATAACTTTGAGAGTTATTTTGGAAGTTGAATGACTGATATTCTGGTTGATTGTATAGATCAACAGGGAGAAAGAGTAATCAAATAAGACTCTCATGTCATATGCTGGGTGACAGGTCCTCCTGAGGTATTAGTGAAGACTGAAGGTATTTTTTTTCCTCCCAGGTGTTTGTATTTTAATGATTCTCCTGGACTAGAATTCAAAGTTGACAAATAGGTTTTATATGCATGCCCACTCCAGTAGAAATGTGGGTTGCCTGAAGCTCTGGATTAGGAAGGGCATCCAGACACAACAGGAAAGTGCTGTGATATTGGTAATGCTTGTGTGGTTGACATAGGTGGAACAGACACTGGGGGGAACCTATGACTCATGGTTTTCATGGTTATATCGGCAAGTTCCCTCCAGTTCAATAATTTCATCATGAATCTTATGTACTAAAACTGCCAGTAGAGGAGATATTTTTGAACAAAAGCCTCCATATTATATCATGTAGGCAATTCCTTCCTTGTCTAGTCTAAAGCTGGTCTTGTATTCTAGACTAAAATAACCAATGAGCTGGATGAGAGCCCAGTAATAATGAGTTCCTAAAAACTGACCTAGGGCTTTGCTCAAACCACTATATGATAAGGCAATAGTGAATTAATCAGCTAATTGTGAATTAGGTATCAGCCACTACTAAGTCATACTTTTCAGACCTTATGATGTCTTAAGGTATGCAACCATGGGATCTTGAAAGGAAGAGCTGCTGCTAGGCCATTATATTTTGATAGGGAGCAGGAAAAGGCTCCCTTTCCTAAATGCACCTTCTTTACTTCTTTCTGGAAATTGTTATGATATAGATCTGTATATATACACATGCATATATGTGTGTGCATATATTTTTTATATGTGTGTATATATATATTTCTGTGATATTGTGCCTTCGGTAAGTGCACAACCTGCGCAACTATACATGGCATATGTAGTCAGCAGTGAAGGTAGGATGTAGTGATGCAATGAGAAGGTAGGGGAAAAGATAGAAATGGCTTCTGTATATGCATCTGGGGCTATGGAGTTATAGCAGTTAGATTTAGGGTTTCTGGTGCACAACCAATTCTAACTTAACCAATGCTAACTTAAAATTCTAACTACTCAAAGGTGCTTTGAGCAGACAAGCAGCTGGTACATGAAAAAACTGACATGAAATAGTCCTCTTCTTCGTGTCCTCCACTCCACTTCACTGTCTGGTCCTACAGTCAAGGACAGCATCAGGGAAGGTGGAATGTGCGCAAATTGGGTCAAAAAGCAGAGGAGGTAATCAACCATGAAAGCACCCTGAGACTGTAAAGTAATAAAACTCATAACATAGATGTGAAGACAATTCCACTGACATTATAAGAAGCGGATCATTCTCAAGGACAACATTCATTTAGACATATGTGCAAAAGTCAGTTCCTTTACTATCATACTTCATATGCAGCCTTATAATTGCTTTTAAATTAACATTATAAGGGAAAAGCAGAGCTCTTGTCATGGTAGCAGATTTCCATCATAAGGTAATGTGCAGGTGTCAAGGCTGAGATGGGAAAATTTTAAATGTTAATAGGACGAAACTAAAGCATCTTAGCAAAATAAAACATACAGTGGGGAGGGAGAAAGGACAGAAGATGCAGTGTAAGTGGATGTCAATTTGTTCATTTTAAAGTCAGGTAAGCCTAGTTTAACATACAAGTTCAAGGAGACAAGAAACACTGATAAAATAGCAGGTCAAAAAGCCAAAGGCCTTTTTCCCTTCACAAGCCAGAAGAAGCTAGTCCCCAGTGCTGAATTTGCTAGAGGGAAATTTGCTCTGGGAACAAAAAAAAAAAAGAATTTCAAAAGAGATATCCCTCGGTGAAGTTCTAAATAAAATAAAGTAACATTACTCAAGTGTCCTTCAATAGTTGAATGGATAAACAAAATGTAGTATAAACATACAATGGAATATTATTTGGCCTTAAACTTCTGGCACATAGTACAATTGGATAAGCCTTGAAGACATTGTACTAAGTGAAATAAGCCAGTCACCAAAGGGCAAATATTGTGTGATTCTACTTATATGAGGTACCTGGAGTTGTCAAATTCATAGTGACAGAAAGTAGAATGGTGGCTGTCAGGGGGTGGGGAGAGGGGGAAATAGAGAGCTGTTGTTTAATGGGCATGGTGTTTCAATTTGGAAAAAGGACAAGTCACAGATCCTGTTGTAACTTGCATTTCTTTTTCCTGGGTACATCCTCAGTCTGGGCAAAATAAACCTCTAATCAATGAAGATCTGTCTCAGGCACTTTTTGGTTTACAGTAAAAATGGGGAGACGTGGGAGCTGATGTTTGGGGTATGGAGTAGAACCTGGGCATGGGGTAGGGTAGGGACTGTGTGTACAGACTGAAAAGACAAGGCTGTGATAACAAGGAAAAGCCTCTCCTGGCTGGTCAGACAGGAGACATGTCCCGGTAAAACCTGGCTCTGGTGTCCACCTCTCTCAAGACAAACACATGTAGAAATTTGAGACAGAGAGCAGAGCTTGGTTTAAATTCTAGCTCTGTCATTTTGTAGCATGTGACTTGGTCACATTCATAAAGCTTTTAGAACTTAACTTCACATCACTTGTTATATGGACAGCTTACCCATACGTAGCACAAATATTGTGAGGATTAAATAAGCAAATGCAAGGAAGTGATTCACAGAGTCTCAGCTGATGCTATGGGAATTCTTTTCTCTTTTGGGGACCTCACTCAAGGAGTTGTCTTCCCACCCTGTTCATGACTCATTATTATCACTATCCATCCATGCAATACATCCAATTATTAACGTTGTTCTAGAAAGTAGTCTACTATTGACAAATGCTTCAAATACATAAATTATGAAATGCTGAGATGTTCCTGCCAATGCCAATTACTAAGGCAGAGAACTCCAGCTACCATTTCACTAAGATTTCTAAAGGAGTCAAATGTCCCTCAAAACTAAACACCTTCCTTCTGTATTCTATGAGCTCCACTGATGTAGGGTGGCTGTGAGACACAGCACTAGCATTAGAAAGGGCTCATTCCCACTTCTTTTTGGTAAAAGGGGTTTTGTTGCTAAACTAACATAGTAAGCCACAACCCTCCAACAGGGGATGAGGCTTTGAACTGTTGTGTCCACTGTTTAACAGATTCCAAAGGTGCTTGGCTGCACATTCAGGCCCGGGGGCATGGAGCTAGGATTGAGGCTCTGGTGCTGCCTGAACCCACACATTGCGGAGTCAAGATGATTGAGGGTAAGTGCAAGAGGGTGGGGGCAGGGGGCAGCGTGGGGCAGGATGGAGAGGAAGGGGGTAAGGTGGGACAGGACAGGGAGGGTGAGGGCAGGGCACAGCAGGGAGGTTGTTGCTCTGCAGGGCTGGGTGAGTGTTATGGAAAAATGCTAATGCACCTAACCAAGAAGTATTAAGTCACAAAGTTTTGTTCTTGGTTGTGCAAACAAGAATCACCATGTGGTATGAGTCAGGTCCTCCTAGGATTTGCCCTCAGGGAGGGAATTACATGATCTCCCTGAATACCAGGTCTAAGCAAAGCATAAAACACTATAATTGTCCTCTTATTTTTCTATAAAATGAGGATTTTCGTATGTTCCTTATGAGCTGCTCTAGCCAAAACTTTCTTCCTTTTTACCCGGGAAAAAAGATAACCCAGATCACCCTGCAGGCTTATGTGAATTGGACCTGGTGGCACTCACTCCCAGATGAAGGCTTGGAGATCCATGACGGGGTGAATAAGACCAAGGTCTCATGGTTTCTTCATCCTTCTTCAGCTTTGTCTGCTTAGTTTTCAGACTAGCCTGAGGGAGAATGTGAAGGAAGACAGGTGGTGGCCGAGTTCCTGACAAGGAACCCACGGGTGCGTGGGGACTTGCTCTGTCTCCTGAGCTGATTACCCTTTGCCAGCAGATAAGCACATTTCTCCTCTTGGCCTGGATCTTCTATTAATAAGTGTGTCTGAGAAGTATTCATGAAAGTTCTGTTTCTCCAGAACCCTGGAATGCTCATGGCAGGTCAGGAACTGATCATGAGATCATGTCCTTCCCAACATGTGCACCAATTTTTTCATCCTCCATTGAGGATATCTTTTCAGGGAATGTAAGTGAAGGGCTGTCCTTTTCTCATCCATCCAATGCCGTGATGGGGAAATGACTCACTCAATTAACCATGTCAGAGGCTGCAGGGGTCTTAGGTGTGTGGTGACCACAGGTGACAGGGATGTGTGACAGCAGGTGCTGAAGGTCAGGTATGGAGGTAGGTGTTTCATCAGGTGCTCAGCCCGTCAGGCCAGGCAGCTTCCCCATACGCTACTTTGTCTCCATCCTCATCTGTTTTCTTTCACAGCACTTACAACTGCCTCAACGTTGTTTGTTTACTTAAATCTAGTTTATCAACCACTAGAACATGTCTTTCTGACCACAGTTGTGTCTTTATTACTACTCCGTCTCCAACATTGAGAACAGTGCTGGGAACTCAATGACTATTTTTCTGAATAAATAAATGGATTAAATTTTTACTAAGTGACAACCCTGTTTTAAGCACTAAGCTAGGGTTTGAGACCACAGTAATAAAAATAACAGCCATTTTTCTTTTCCAGATAGAACCTAGATTGTTTCAATGGATCTTAATTTTATTGAATTAATTATGAGAATAAATTCCATAACCCACTGTGGAAACATTTAAATCTTCACTGCTTCTGAGACCGTCTGGGGCTTGGTGTCAGGGGTTCTCCTTCCTACTCCAGGGAAGGGCCCTCAATGTCCTTGGCGTTCAAGGTGCTCTTCCCCGGGTGCCCTTCTATGCTCGCCTTGTCTTGTTGGGAGCCTGCCCCAGATCTGAAGATCACTCATGCACAGTTCTCACACAGAATTCAAAATCCGTGCAACTTTGCCCACAGAGCATCAGCTCTGCAAATCATTCATGATTTCCCAGCTGAAGCAAGGAGCAATGCTGTAGAGGGAAGGAAGGATTTCCCCAGAGCCCAAATCCAGGTGAGCTGCGGACAGATAGGCTCAGTACAGGAGGTGCCTGGACAGTGAGGGACAGAACTTTGATAATTTCGAATGCAGATGACCTTGAGTGAATAATGTTTTTAGAAAACTATGAGAAGCCATTGGGAGAAAAATTCCATACATAATGTTATTATTTCTCATATATATACCAGTTTCTTTCATGTCTATTCACGTCTTCGTTAGAATTAAAGCTTCACATTGTGACCTTTGCCCTGGTCCCTTGCCTTTGATGACTTTCCTTTTCATGACCTCCCCAATGTCACATCTTTATTTTTTTCTCTTCATTCTCGAAAATACTTTAAAATTTTTAATTTCCCGAAATGTCTTCGTAGTCACTGGTGTATTCCTCCATTTCACATGTCTCCCCTATGTGAGAGCCAGTATTTGAAACCTACCCACGTGAGCCTTGTATCCGTTTCCCTGTGTTCATCCTCCTAATGCCACTCTAGCAATTTAATTTTTTCAATTATTTTAGGCAGACAGGGTGGCCTCTAAAAACAAGAAATAGTGTCCATACACTTTCTCGGGAGGAAGGAGTCCCTCTACCTGCTTGTCAGTGATAAGCTTCATGGGGGTGAACCCTGTTCCTCCAGATTAGAGACCTGGGGATGGGCTGAGTTAGGAACACAGCACAGTCACATGGCTTTAACTGGAGCTGGGAGTGTGTCCCTTCAGATGGTTTGGGATATTTGAATTTAGGAAAGATATTAACCTGAGCTCAAAATTATAACCTGAATTCTTTAGGAATTCAGGACAATTGCATAGACATGGCTCATACCTCATCTCTGAAACATAATGAAGCCTTGAAAATACATCAGATAGTTATACCATTGAGATGCTACAAAAGAGAAGATCTCTGTGCATGCAAGAGAGTCTGTGTGTCACTGACATAGATTTGCGTATAGTGATATGGAAGGGATTTTGACTGCAGACTATCACTAAACGATCACTCCAGAATCTATCTATAGATAAATTCATGAAAGTATAAGGGTAATCAGTCCTTCAGCAGCCTTCCCAACAACAGAGAACTCACACTAGAGAGAAGCCCTTGAATACAGTGAGTGTGGGGAAATCTCCATCCCAGCTCCACATTTACTCAGCACGTGATAACCCACATGGAAAAACCCCATGCCAGCAATCACTGTGAAAAGATTCTCAGTGACTGCTAGTCCTTTTGTTGACATAAATCAACTCGCATTGGAGTTAAGCCTTATAAATGTCATCTATGCAGGAAAGTCTTTAATCATTGATCTCACATTAGACAATAGGAGCCCACTCATGCTGGAGAGAAAGCATATGAATGTCATCTATGTAGAAAAGCCTTTAGTACATACTCTGGCCTTAGACAACACAAGAAGATCCACACTGGAGATAAACCTTCTAAATGGAATTAGTGTGAGAAACATTTTGGTCAGAACACCAAATGTATTCACACCATGGAACTCGCATGGGAGAGAAGTCTTATAAATGTAATAAATTTGGGAAACATCTCAAAGTGTAACCTTTATTCACACCAAAGAACTTGCATGATGGAGAAACTCTGTAAATATAGTAAATGTGGGAAAGAATTCTACCTAAGCATTCAGCTTTATTCACACCACGTAATTCATACTGCCGAGAAATCCTGTACATGTAATGATGGTGGAAGAGCCATCAGTTATCCTTTATCCCTCAGCCGACACAAGCAAATTCACACTGGAGAGAAATGATATGAATGTTCATTTATGTGGAAGAATGTGGCCAAATATCTGCTTAGTAAACATGAGGGAATTTGCACTAAAGAAATAAAATGACTGTGACCAGGATTTTAGATCAGAGTGAAGTGGCCTCATTGACTGCGGGGAGGTTCTTGTTCTCATGGCCACGGAGATTAAGGACCCGGACACAGACAAGGGTGAGGTCTAGAGCAGAACTGTTAATAGGTGAAAGAAAGAGAATAGCTCTCTGCTACAGAGAGGGGTCCCAGGAAAATGGGTTGCCAATCTGTGGTGAAATGCAGGGGGTTTTTATAGATGAGCTAGTGGGGAGATGGTGTCTGATCTACACAGGGCACGAAAAACCGGCTAGGACCTGTTGTGCTATTTACGTAGGACATGAATCTCTGGCAGCCCCCACCCCAATCTTTGATTATGCAGGTGTGTAGCTACTCTGTGTTGCTTATTTCTTTCTTACTGTATACATGGTAACAAAAAAAGGGAAAGTGGAGCCCCATGGTGGACATGCCTGGCCCCAGATAGCCCTTTCCTATGGGTTTAGCTGTAGGCCTCCCCGCATTCAAGCTTCCAGCTTCCTTATCAATGCTTGCAGCTCAATCTTTCAGGCTTCTCTTTGTTAGAAAAGAAATGATTTCTTGGGCTGCTTTTTGTTAGAAGGGAAGTTCTGTCGAGGACTCTTTTGCCCTCACTATCTGCCGAAATAATTTCTTTCTATCTCCTGTATCAAGAGCTCTCACTTGATTTACACAAACACCAAAAAAAAAGAATCATAGGGGAGAAAAATCATGTGAATGTCAGATATGTGGGAAAGCCTTTAGTCAATTCTCTGACTATGGACAACCTGGGAGAACCTACATTATAAATGTAATGAATGCATAAGAGACTTCAGCAGTAGCTCTAAACTTTATAAACACCAGAGAACTTACATGGAGAAGAAACTTTATGTCTGTCATCAATATGGCAATGCCTTCACATCTAACTGATCCTTTAAACAACAGGAGTGAACTGTACTGTAGATAAGCCCTTGGTCTGTAATCACCTTTATCAAGCATTCGGCAGAGGTCCAGATCCAGTGTGCACAAGAAAACCTGGAGGAGGAATAGCCTCTAACAAAAAATGTGTTGGGTCCCCTCCCGTTTTACGGGAGCTCTGTTTTCACTCTATTAAATATTGCAACTGCACACTCTTCTGATCCGTGTTTGTTACGGCTCAAGCTGAACTTTCACTCACCATCCACCACTGCTGTTTGCTGACATCACAGACCCACTGCTGGCTTCCAACCCTCTGGATCTGGCAGGGTGTCCATTGCGCTCCTGATTCAGTGAGGTGCCCATTGCCTCTCCCAATCAGGCTAAAGGCTCACCATTGTTCCTGCATGGCTAAGTGCCCAAGTTCATCCTAATCAAGCTGAATACTAGTTGCTGGGTTCCACGGTTCTCTTCCGTGACTCACAGCTTCTAATAGAGCTGTAACACTCACCGCATGGCCCAAGATTCCATTCCTTGGAATCCGTGAGGCCAAGAACCCCAGGTCAAAGAACAAGAGGCTTGCCACCATCTTGAGAACTCTAAGAACAGGGACCCCTCCGGTAACATTTTGGCGACCATGAAGGGACCTCCAAAGTGGTGAGCAATATTGGACCACTTTCACTCGCTATTCTGTCCTATCCTTCCCTAGAATTGGAGGAAAATACTGGGCACCTGTCAGCCGGTTAAAAATGATTAGTGTGGCCACTGGACTTAAGACTTAGGTGTGAGGCTGTCTGGGAAGGGGCTGTCTAACTACCCCCACCCCTTCTGGGTTGGGAGCATTGGTCTGCCTGGAACCAGCTTCCACTTTCAATTTTCCTGGGGAAGCCAAGGGCCGACTAGAGGCAGAAAGCTGTCGTCCCAAACTCCTTGCCTTAGCTGGTTGAGATCATGGTGCAGCCAGAAGTCTCAACAGTCGCCCATGTGTGCGCCCCGACCTTCCCTTCTGACCCATACCTCCTGGGTCCTGACCATGACTTTCTTGAAAGTGTAGCCCCAAAATTATCCGTACCTCTGAATCTACTTCCTCCAATCCCTGCCTCCTAGATACTAATGCTTCAGATTTTCACTTCCTCTCCCAAGTATTAGAACAGGTTGTATCTCCAAAGGAAGATTCTAAGGAATCTTCTAAGGAAGCTCTACGCTACATCCTTAGGCCCCTAGGCTATGAACCCAAGGAGTTTTGTCCCTGGTGTCCCTCCCAATTTAGGCATACAGCTCTCGACATGGGCAGTTATGTGGGACCCGTTTCCCACCACCCTTGCCAGAGCCTTAGAACTGATAACCCAGTACTTTAACAACTGGAACTGGGTCTACAACTACATAATATATCAGGATGAAAGCAAATTGAGTAAATAAAAGGGAGGCACATATTCCTATAGTGGCAAATGAGGGCAACGAGTGAATGTCCTTCCACTGTGTTTCCAAAATCCATCTACAAAGACAGGAAGGAGAAAGAAAAAGAGAAAGAGAAGACAGAAGTAGTAAAGAAAAAAGTGTACCCTATTTCTTTAAAAGCCAGGGCAAATTTAAAACCTATAATTGATAATTGAAGCTTTTCTCCATGACCCTGTAACACTACAATACCCCTTTGTTGTCAGTGTAAACAAGGGTGTAGCCTGAAAGCACTGAGACCACTGACAACCAGTAGCCTTCCTATAAAAAAA
>NW_012117599.1:10355799-10391624 GCF_000951035.1 Colobus angolensis palliatus
CTCCATCTCCCAGGTTTAAGCGATTCTCCTGCCTCATCCTCCCTCATAGCTGGGATTACAGGCGCATGCCACCACGCCTGGCTAAGTTTTGTATTTTTAGTGGAGATGGGGTTGCACCATGTTGGCCAGGCTGGTCTCAAATTCCAGACCTCAAGTGATCCGGCCTCCTTGGCCTCCCAAAGTGTTGGGATTACAGGCACTGAGCCACCGCACCTGGCCTGAATTTCCCTGGAGTCTTTGACTCAAGCCAGTAGTTCCCCTGTTTCTGTATTCTGGGATCTTGGTATTGCACTCCCTCTTGGGGTTTTCTGAGTATAACTAATTATCCTATTTTCTAACGACAGCAATCATAAACCAGGGAAGAGTTTCCTAAATGAAACACTGTCAGAATATTCACTCTCTGGCCTCAGTCTATTACCACACAATCCAACTACATCTACCCATTTTCCTCTGGAAAAAGTAAGTATCAAAGGCAGAACGATGCTTCACCAGCAGGATGGGTCATGTTCCTGGATTATAAGACCTGGGCAGGACACGGGTTTCCAATATCTCAGGCATCCTCTTGCTAACGTTGTGTCTAATCTCTGCAGTGTCTGCTCGGAGAAAGCCCCATTCCCAAGCCCAGCCCAGCTATCCTCAGCAGACAGACACAGCTCCGCCTCCATCTCAGCCCTCTGCCTCTGCAAGGCCTCCCCTGGCATAAAGTGACAAGAATAAGACAGGACATGCTCGAACTTGAGAAAATCCCCCATGTGTCTAAAGACTAGTGATGCTGAGTGCCGCAGACCAGGAGGTTAGAGGATAAGACCCGTGGGAGCCCAGATGAGCACACCTTCTCCCCATCAGGCGTGGGTGCAGGAGTCCTCGAAGAAATGACGAGCCTGAGCTGGGTCCAGAAGGACGGAAGGCTGTGGACTGAACAGGAGGGAGGAACACAATGTTCCAGGCAACAGCAGGAGCTAAGAAGTATGGGCGCTCATTGAGACGCTTGTAACCAATGCAGGCCAGTGGGCACCCGGCACAGGAAGGGGAGCAAGCAAGGCTGGGTCGGGAGGGCTTAAATACCACGCCAGGGACCCAGACTGCCTGCACTGGGGAGCCATCAGGAGCTTTTAAGTCAGGGAGGGTCTGATTGTTCCTTTTCTTTTCTTTTTTATTTTTGAGACAGAGTCTTGCTCTGTCACCCAGGCTGAAGTGCAGTGGTACGATCTTGGCTCACTGCACCCTCCACCTCCCGGTTCAAGCAATTCTCCTGCCGCAGCCTCCCAAGTAGCTGGGATTACAGGTGCCTGCCACTGTGCCCAGCTAACTTTTTTATTTTTAGTAGAGACGGGATTTCGTCATGTTGGCCAGGCTAGTCTTGAACTCCTGACCTCAGGTGATCCACCCGCCTCAACCTCCCGAAGTGCTGGGATTACAGGCATGAGCTACCACACTCAGCCTTGATTGTTCCTTTTCAAATTTTCTGTCCATTAGTTATTGACAGAGGTTGTCTCCACGTGTATGGGAAGAATCCCCCTTTCTGTTAGCAGCCATTGATCCACAGGAGCAAAGTCAAAAAACCATCAGCGCAACCCAATATCTATTATTTCATTTTTTAAATGACAACTACTAAATATTTTACTTTTTTCTTTCTTCTTTTTTTCCGTTTTTGAGACAGAGTCTCATTCTGTCTCCCAGGCTAGAGTGCAGTGGTGCAATCTCGGCTCACTGCAACCTCTGCCTCCCAGGTGCAAGCGATTCTCCTGCGTCAGCCTCCCAAGGAGCTGGAATTACAGGCACATGCCACCACGTCCAGCTAATTTTTTTTTTTTTTCGTAGAGATGGGGTTTCAACATGTTGGCCAGGCTGGTCTCAAACCCCTGACCTCAAGTGATCCACCTGTCTTGGCCTCCCAAAGTGCTGGGATTACATTCATGAACCACTGCACCCAGCCTATTTTACCTTTTTTTTGGAGACGGAGTCTCACTCTGTCACCCAGGCTGGAGTGCAATGGCATGGTCTCGGCTCACTGCAACCTCCGCCTTTAGGGTTCAAGCGATTCTCCCGCCTCAGCCTCCCAGGTAGCTAGCACATGCCACCAAGTCCAGCTAATTTTTGTATTTTTAGTAGACACGGGGTTTCACTATGTTGACCAGGCTACTCTCAAACTCCTTACCTTATGATCTGCCAGCCTCGGCCTCCCAAAGTGTTGGGATTACAGGCGTGAGTCACTGTGCCCGGCCCTATTTTACTTTTAAAAGTAGCATTTCGGCCAGGCATGGTGGCTCACGCCTATAATCCCAACACTTTGGGAGGCTGAGGCAGGTGGATCACGAGGTCAGGAGATCAAGATCATTCTTGCCAACATGGTGAAACCCCGTCTCTACTAAAAATACAAAAATGAGCCAGTGTGGTGGTGGACGCCTATAGTTCCAGATACTCAGGAGGCGGAGGCAGGAGAATCGCTTGAACCCAGGAGGCAGAGGTTGCAGTGAGCTGAGTTTGCACCACTGCACTCCAGCCTGGGTGACAGAGTGAGACTCTGTCTCAAAAAAAAAAAATAGCATTTCTATTTTTAAATGCTAGCAAATAATAAAAGACTTTCATAACCAGCTCGAATTTGGCTTCCTCCATTAAGCTTTCCCAACCCATAGTACCCATCATACTCCAGAGCCTGACAAAATAAGGGCCGCCTTACACTATGGAGGGGCCCACTTTGACTGCAGTGAGACCTCAGCACGAGCACACCCAGAGTGCGGTGGAGTTTTGGGCCCGTGGGTTCCCGTCTATGGGAGTTGAATCATCCAGTGATGGGTGGCCCCGGCTGGCGTCACCCGCTAGGCACTTGGGAGGCAGATGACAAAGGAATTTTTCCCGAAGTCTGTAGCCTAGACCTGGAGGTGTTTCCAGTCTTCTCATAACTTCATCCTAGATGCCAATTATCATCTGATTACAAATTCCTTTCATCTAATTTGGTTTTCTTCCTAATCTGTCTATGGAGATAGACATACCAAAAAGAGCCAGCAAACTAGGTTTCTTTTTTATTTTTCTTTTTTCTTTTTTTTTTTTTTTTTTTTGAGACAGAGTCCCGCTCTGTCACCGGGGCTGTAGTGCAATTACGCAATCTTGGCTCACTGTAACCCCTGTCTCCCAGGTTCAACCAATTCTTTTGTCTCAGCCTCTTGAGTAGCTGGGATTACAGGTGCCTGTCATTACACCCAGATAATTTTTGCATTTTTAAGTAGAGACAGGGCTTCACCATGTTGGCCAGGCTGGTCCTGAACTCCTGACTTCAGGAGATCCACCAACCTTGGCCTCCCAAAGTGCTGGGATCACAGGCATGAGTCACTGTGTCTAGCCTCAATCAAACTTTTATTTCATCCCACAGCATTGCTGGGATGACATGGCTGCCTGCCCTGGTCCATTCTGTCCATTCTGTCCAACATGGGGTTTCACCATGTTGGTGAGGCTGGTCTCGAACTCCTGACCTCAAACGATCTGCCCACCTCGGCCTCTCAAAGTGCTGGGATTACAGGTGTGAGTCACCGCGTCTGGCCCCTCTGTCTTATTCTCACCACACTGCTCACTGATTTTTTTTGTACATCTTCTGTCTGTTGTTGATTTCTGTTCCTGCCACTAGAATGCAAGCCCCAGAGAGAGACTGGGTACAGTGGCTCATGCCTGTAATTCCTGCACTCTGGGAGGCCAAGGCAGGCAAATCACATGGTCAGGAGATCAAGACCATCCTGGCTGACATGGTGAAACCCTGTCTCTACTAAAAATACAAAAATTAGCCGGGCATGGGGGCGCATACCTGTAGTCCCAGCTACTCGAGAGGCTGAAGCAGGAGAATTGCTTGAACCCAGGAGTTGGAGGTTGCAGTGTGCCAAGATTGTGCCACTGCACTCCAGCCTGGGCGACAGAGTGAGGCTCCATCTCAAAAAAAAAAAAAAAAAGAAGAAGAAGAAGAAAAATGAATGCAAGCCCCAGGAAAGCAGGGAGCTTATCTGCATACCTTGTCTTCTGTCCCTCCCTTGTCAGCCATATCCAACGTTTTTGGCATCAGAGACCAGTTTCATGGAAAACAATTTTTCCACAGACGGGAGTGTGGGGATGGGGGGTGGAGGATCAGGATGAAACTGTTCCATCTCAGGTCATCAGGCATTACATTCTCATAAGGAGAGCAGAACCTGGATCCCTCACGTGGGCGGTTCACAATAGGGTCCCGCTCCTATGAGAATCTGATGCCGCTGCTGATCTGACAGGAGGCGAAGCTCAGTCAGTCATGCTGGGTTGCCCCTCACCTCCTGCTGTGTGGCCCGGTTCCTAACAGGCCATGGACTGGTACTGGTCTGCACCTGGGGCGGAGTTAGGGACCCCTGCCTTATCTCACTGTGCCCAATACCCAAGTCTTCCTCTGTGCCTTCTGGAATTCAGTCAAATACCTGCCAAACCCCACACATTCTGCACCTCCAACCCCACACCTGCGCCCCTCCCCCTGTGGTCTGCTCAAGGGGGGCTTCTTTCTTCCTCTTATACTGGACCCAAGGACCTCATCTTTTCCTGGGCCTTAGTGCCGGGTGCCCAGGGTGTCCTGGGTCCGCTGCTCTCTCTCCCTGGGCAATCTCCTCTGATCTCATGCCCACATGCTGGCCGCTCCCAAGTGCTCTCCCACCCAACTCTCCCTCCACACTCCTAAGTGTGTCCAGTGGCTTATCATACCCCTGACTCAGAACTAACAGGCAACATCCCCAAAGCTAGATTCCCAATCATGCCTTCCCCAAAAATCTGCTGCACTCCAGCCTTCTCCACCTTAGTCAATGCCAGTGCCCTGCTTCCTTTGCTCAGAGCAAAACATGGAGTCACCTTGGACAACCCTTTTCTTTCCTCACATCCAACTGGGCAGGCTCTACATTCAAGATATATCTTGACTATATTTCTCACCACATCCACAGCCACCATCCTGGTCCCAGAACCCTTTCCCTTCTAGGAGAATGCAGCAGCCTGCGTCTGGCCCCTGAGCTCCATCTCTTCCTTTAGTCTCTTCTCAACACAATAACCAGAGTGACCTTCAAAACCAACTTGGACTTTGTCCTTCCTCTATTCAAAATCACAGTGGTCCTGCATCTCTCCCAGGACAAAAGCCAAACACCTAATCTTTTAAGAGGACCTGAACTTTGTTTTTAATCAGTTTAATCTTAATGTGGTTAAGACATGGCAGGCATGGAAATGACTGTCATGGGGGAAGAGGAGCTGCATCCTCATAGACGCCTAGAATAGGAGGTGCGGCATGCCGTGGGGGCCACTGGAGGAAGGGGCAGGGTCAGCCGGGAGGCAGAAAAAGCAGGAAAACGTGGGCAAGAGGAAAGGGTAAGCAGGCTGGGTAAGCAGGTTTGAGATTGGCTAGTTTGGATCATTTCAGGGGGTCCTGGGCACAGGGGCTGGTGGTCTGGTGTCTAGTCCTGGAGTGGTTAGGCAGGTGGACAGTGGCCTGGAGTGAGCGCCCGACACTGGAGGTGATTGAGGGTATGGGCCCTTGATAGGTTGGTTTGCAGATTTACTATCTCTAGGAATGAGCTACCCCTACGAGGGGCTCATCCCTCTAAGGCCAGCAAGGCCCCAGTATGTAAAGCATCAAAATACAGAATGAAAAAGACAAGGGGAAGACACTGTCAATGCCTCACAGGAGCCGCTGCCCTGCCTGGCCCTGGTTGGCCTCCTTTCCTTGTTACCTAACCCTTTCTTCCTCTGTGCAGGCCACCCTGCGCGCCTGGGCTCAGTCCCCTGTGGGCTGCAGGGTTCACCCCCTCTACACCTTCTCAGTGGTCGCTCTGCCCACCCAGAGTGGAGCTGGCCGTGGGTCATGCCCCGCCCTGTGCCCCCAGCCCCATCCCACTGCTATACCTCTGCTTTCGTCTTGAGCATTTATTACCTTCTGACCAGCCACATAATTTACTTACTTTTTATGTTTGCTGTTTTTTCTTTCTTTGACTGAAACGTGAGCTCCCTGTTGTGAAAATCTGATGCACCCCAACTGCCTGGATCAGCATCTGGGTCGTCCTTGGCCTTGAGAAATTCAAGTTGAACGAGTGACAGTTAAAAGATGAGGAACGAGGCGCATGCGGGCCCTTCACTCTGCCATTTCAGAGGTGAATTTATGCAGGCAGCCACTTAGCTGCTTCTTGGAAACGCGAATGATTGACTTAGGGAAAGGAGAAATGGCACCGGGCCGCAGTGGGGAGAGTGGGCCTCCCTCCCACAGTCTTCCTCGCTTTCTCCCACATGGCCTCAGCCTCCAGCTGAGAACAATAACCTAAGGACCTTCCTAACAAGGAGAGAAGTGGACGGCCTCTCAGCTTGGATTTTGCTTCTCTCAGTTCTGCTCTCACATCTGATTTTTATTGAGATATAATTCGCACACTATAAAAACCACCCCTAAGGTAAACAACTCAGTGGTTTAGAGTCTGTTCTCAGAGTTGTGCATCTGCCGCCACCGTAACCGCTTTTGAACACTTTATTACCACAAGGAGATCTGGCACCCCTCTGCTGTAACCCCAGCGCCCTCCCCACCGCCCCCAGCCTGAGGCAACCCCTTCTCTGCCTTCTGTTTTGTGTGTTTGCCCGTCATAGACAGTTCCCCTAAATGGAAGCAGGCACCATGTGACCTTTTGTGTCTGGCTTCTTTCTGCTGCCACATTTTATCCACTCCTGATTCAGAACCCAAAAACCCAAAATGTGCAACGGACGGATTTGGGTTTGATAGGCAGAAATTGAAAACTGATCACAAACTTTCCAGGGGGCCTAAAGTTGGAGGTGGAAACAGGGCTGCATGTGTCCAGGGCCCCCACAGAAGCTCTGCTTTACTCTACAGATTTGTGTTCTAGTTGCTTGTCCCTCCCTGGCCCCTCCTTACCCCTTCTGGAGGCAGGTGGGGGCAGAAAGAACCAGAGCTTGCAACCCAGGAGACCGCCTGAGGTACCCCCAAGTCCCATTTCTGGAGGTCGGCGGAACTCTCGGAAATTCGTTCTAGACCTGGCCTGGCCTCTGAAGCTCAGTTGCCCTAGCCAAGTGCCGGGTAGTCCTGGGCGTTCCTGCTTGGATCCAGCTCAGAGCAGAGCCCTGGAAACAGGCCTGGGTGAGCTCAGAGACCAGCCCCACCAGGCCCCGGTCCACCCAGCCTTTTGCCTGGCAGCACTGATTGATCGCCGACCTGTGGCTCTGGGTGGCTCTGTCCGCATGTCCCTGCGTTCAGACCGAGACCACTATTGCTAATGTGGTATCCACTAAAAACCTGTCATCTAAGGGAAATTTATCTCCCGATAATCCATGGCCAATGAGGCCTGGTTGTGTTACTAGAGCATCAGTGCAGTTTTCCATTTTTCTTTAAACACACTTGCTAGGCTTCTGGCAAGGGCTATCGTAAACACTTCCCATCATCCCTACGTATTTTTATTTTTAGCCTCGAGTTCTGCAGTGCCAGGAGAGATCCCAAGTCTTTGCTCTGTCATTTGTAAAGAACCTGCCTTGGCCGGGTGCGGTGGCTCACATCTGTAATCCCAGCACTTTGGGAGGCCAAGGTGGACGGATCATGAGGTCAAGAGATCAAGATCATCCTGGCTAACATGGTGAAACCTAGTCTCTACTAAAAATATTAAAAAATGAGCCTAGAGTGGATGCGGGCACCTGTAATCCCAGCTACTTGGGAGGCTGAGGCAGGAGAATCACTTGAACCCAGGAGACGAAGGTTGCAGTGAGCCAAGAGCGTGCCACTGCACTCCAGCCTGGGCAACAAGAGTGAAACTCCATCTGAAAAAAAAAAAAAAAAAAAAGAACGTGCCTTGCAACGAGACAGAGCTGATTGCTCTGGTGTTTATAGTTAAACATTGTCAAACCAGCAGAACTGGCTGGCCCCAACCTAGAGGTGTCCCCTCAATGGCACTGGCATGAGAAACAGAAAACAAAACCAGGACTAGGCTGAGAAGAGATAATCACAAGGTCAGTGTCCAGAACTCCCTGATTACTGAGTGTACAAGAAGGAAGAAGGTGGGGCAAAGGGAAAAAAAATCAGAAATGGGTAGGCTTAGGCTTAGCAGAATTCTCTCCGCCCCTCCAACTCCCCTCCCACATCCAAGGTGGCTCTCCCGAGCTTACTGACGGTGAATGCCTGGAAGGCAGGCCTGGCTCAGTCCCTCACCCACCGTACTGCCTTAAGCAACTTGCTCATTCTCAAGGGACTCTGGGATTCCTCTGCCCCGGGGTGGCCTCCTTTGTCACAGGTGCCAGGAGCATGCAAATAACTTAATTAATAGTAGTACTCTGAAAGGAAAATAAATCCTGAGGCCCCAAAATCACCAAGCTAAATGGGAAAGTCAAGCTAGGAACTGCTTAGGGCAAACCTGACTTCCATTCTATTCAAAGTCATCCTTCTGCTCACTGAGATAAAGGCCTATCTGATTGCCTCCTTTGGAAAGGCTAATCAGAAACTTAAAAGAATGCAACCATTTGTCTTTATCTACCTATGACCTGGAGGTGCTCCCGGCCCCTCCCACTTTGAGTTGTCCCGCCTTTGCTTCAAGTTGTCCCGCCTTTGCTTCAAGTTGTCCCGCCTTTCCAGATGAACCAATGTTCATCATACATATGTTGATTGATGTCTCCTGTCTCCCTAAAATGCACAAAATCAAGCTGTGCTCTGAACCCCTTGGGCCCGTAGCAGGACCTCGTGAGGCTGTGTCACTGGCATGTATCCTTAACTTTGGCAAAATAAACGTCCCAAGTTGACTGACATCTGTTTCAGATACATTTGGGGTTCACAGTACCATGGTGGTTACCTGTTTCCCTCATTGTACCATTAACACCTGGAGAACAGGCACCAAAGAACCTTGATCTTTCTACCCTACATGCATACCCCAAATAGGTACATAATCCATCTCAGGAAATTTTGTAAATGCTGGTTAAATCAAATACAATTTAGGTAAGGAGACAGAGTGAGTGCAGATACTAATTTTTGGAGTTCAGTTATCACTTTTTTTTTTTTGGAAAAACATTTTGTTGTTCAGAGATACTTGACAATGGGATAACTCTTACAAAAGTGCAGTGTTTGGCTGGGCTCACGCCTGGAATCCCAGCATTTTGGGAGGCCAAGAAGGGTGGATCACGAGGTCAGGAGTTTGAGACCTGCCTGACCAATATGGTGAAACCCATCTCCACTAAAAATACAAAAATTAGCCAGGCGTAGTGGTGTGTGCCTGTAATCCCAGCTACTCAGGAGGCTGAGGCGGGAGAATTGCATGAACCTGGGAGGCAGAGGTTGCAGTGAGCCAAGATGGCACCACTGTACTCCAGCCTGGGTGACAGAGCAAGACTCCATCTCCAAAAAATATATATAAATAAATAAAAATTTTTTAAAAAGCAGTATTAATGAGTTAAATATAGATAATCCAACCCATACGGATGAAATTTCCCTTTAGGTGCTTAACTATGCATTTAGAAACTGAGCAGAGATGAGCGGGGAAGGGAGGAAGAGAGCATTTGGCAGAAGGAGTTTTAGAGTTTGCTGAACCAGAATGTAGCAGGGAAAAAAAATCTCAGTCAAAGGCCTGGCTGGATTTTGTCACTGCTAATTAGAAGCAGGTATTGAAAATATGCTACAGCTCCTTGCAAATCTCGCCAGGAATTGTTGCCTGCTGACCTCTCTGCTCTTCTATGCCTGTTGACCCCAGATGCTAGCACAAGATAAAGCTGCCCAGTTTAAATGAAATTCTACCCTGTTATTTGTCCTCAATGGATTTGAAAAAAAATGTTAGAATTCAGGCTGCAAAAGTCCATCTAGGAGGCCTATGGAATGTCACATGTCCCCCAACCCATGTGCACCCATTTGGCCAGTTTGCCCTTTCTCTGCTGCCCAGACATGCCGTCTGGGTCTTTCCAAAAGCCTATCTGCAGCTCCCAGGGCTGTCCTAACTGCCAATCACATTTTTCAGGCAGAGGTAACAGGTTCCTAGAAAATGTCTTCCAGGCTAGGCGTGATGGCTTATGCCTGTAATCCCAGCACTTTAGGAGGCCAAGGCAGGGGATCATCCGAAGTCAGGAGTTCAAGACCAGCCTGGTCGACATGGTGAAACCCTGTCTCTACTAAAAATACAAAAATTAGCTGGGCGTGGCATTGGGTGCCTATAGTCCCACTTACTGGAGAGGCCGAGGCAGGAGAATCACTTGAACCCAGGAGATGGAGGTTGCAGTGAGCCGAGATCGTGCCATTGCATTCCAGCCTGGACAACAAGTGCGAAACTCCATCTCGAAAAAGAAAAAAAGAAAGGAAGAAAGAAGAAAATGTTGGCCCGGAAAGGAAGCTGTGGACAGTGTTTAGGGAGAGGAAATAATTTTACATTGATTCTAAAGGAAAACCAGGGCTCCAGCTGGATCTCTTGTCGGCTCACAGGAGGCTGCCCCTGTCAGGGGACTGCAGGGGCCACGGTCCTGAGAGTGTGCCCAGGAAGGACAAGTGTTCACTGGAGAGCCTTCACAGCGCCCAAGCCATCAGAGGGAGTCCTCTGAGGAACGAGGCCCAGTCTATACAGCAGCTTGTAACGGGGAGGGGTTGCCAAGGTCTGGACCCCCGAGATCTTATCCACAGGGCACCATAGGCCTCAGGAGGGCTATTACCATGGGCAATAGGAAACCCTGTGACTCCTCCGGACTGAAAACCAAACAGAACGTACACTCCAACAAGACGGATCACAGCCACGCATGTGGAGAAGTTTCCCAGCCAGGCATTGCTGGTCCCAGGACCCTGTGGCGTCATTTTCCTTCTGTTTTACCACTCTCCCCTACCCAGGCTCTCATTTCCTATCACTCTTTTTCTGTTGTCATGGTTAAAATCTGCTGACCCAGCCTGGGCAACATGCTGAAAACCCCATCTCTGTTAAAAACACAGAAAAATTAAGGGTGGTGCATGTCTGTAGTCCTAGCTACTCAGGAGGCTGAGGTGGAAGGATCCCCTGAGCCTGGGAGGTCTGAGGCTGCAGTGAGCCCTGACCGCACCACTGCACTCCATCCTGAGCAGCAGAGTCAGCCCCTGTTAAAAAAAAAAAAAAAATTCCCCTGACCTAATGCAAGGCTCCTGTATCGATTGGAACCCTGAGAGCTTGCCAACAAACAATGCAAGTCGGTGTGGAGCAACACGCTGTTTTAATGAGCACCTGGGTGCAGCAAGCTCCGCCTCCTGGGTTTACGCCATTCTCCTGCCTCAGCCTCCTCCTACAGGCGTCCGCCACCACGCCTGGCTAATTTTTTGTATTTTTAATAGAGACGGGGTTTCACTGTGTTAGCCAGGATGGTCTTGATCTCCTGACCTCGTGTTCCACCCGCCTTGGCCTCCCAAAGTGGTGGGATTACAGGCGTGAGCCACCGTGCCTGGCCTGGGGCAGGGGTTTTAGAGTCCTCTGTAAACAGGAAGTGCCCCAGTCTGAGGTGACTGCTGCATAGTACCCAGACGGCTTCCCTCTCCATCTTCAGGGGATATGTGTCTTCTGACCAGCTCTCTTCCCGCTTCTGCTATCTTGCTGACACATGCTGCTGGCGCAAGTGGCCTTGTGCCTTGGTCCTGGGCCTGAGGAGAGAGGAGTTATTCATTCTCTTAAGCTTTCAGGCCCCTGGGGAGAATCTTTCACTGAGGAACTTTGGAAGGCAATTCTGTGACTGGATCCCAACAGGCCAGGACCACAAGAATGGCACAAAGATGCTACAGTGCAGGTGTGGATTTTCTCCTCACAGGGGCAGGTGTACACTCGGATTGAGGGCAGTAAATGTACTGTGGTCGAGGAAAGCCAGGTTTCCCACGGCTGGAGAAAGAAGTTACAAATGAAGGTAGGTTGAACTTGTGGTGCGAGATCAGCCTCACAGGTGTGGATATGAGTTCATGGAGTTTTAAATAGGTACACACGGGCCAGGTTCAGTGGCTCACACCTGTAATCTTAGCACTTTGGGAGGCCAAGGTGGGAGGATTGCTTGAGGCCAGGAGTTCAAAACCAGCCTGGGCAACATAACAAGGCCCTGTCTCTGTATTAAACTTAAAAAACAGACATACATAGATAGAAATGACAGAAGTGCATACAGATGTGTGAGCATGAGTCACTGTAGATACAGGCATTGCTAGGTCTGTTGACTGAGAAAATCTAGCAGTGACACGTTAGTAACACGAGCACGCCCTGCTCCCAGATATTGTTTCTAGAGCCCATTCCCCAAGAAGAGAAACCAGGGCTCCTCAGAGAGGAGCTGGTTCTAGGGATGGGGCAGGGAAAATATAAGATGGGCCTGAACGTCTTACAGAGCCAAAATATAAGACGCGCTCAAAAACCAAATGGGGACTCTCAAAAGGATACAGGGCTCAGCCTGCAGGAGCTCATGACATGCTGAATTATAACCCCCAAATTAAAGTATTTGTTGATACAAATAAATAACTGAATGAACCACTTAATTGAGTGCATTGAGCCCTATAACACTTCGGGAGGCAGATTGCTTGAGCTCAGGAGTTCAAGACCAGCCTGGACAACATGGTGAAACCCTGTCTCTACAAAAAATACAAAACGTTATCCGGGTGTGGTGGCATGCACCTCTGGTCCCAGCTACTTGGGAGACTGAGACAGGAGGATCACTTGAGCCCAGAATGTGGAGGTTACTGTGAGCTGAGATGATGTCACTGTACTCCAGCCTGGGTAACAAAGTGAGACTCTGTCTCAAAAAAATAGGCTGGGCGCAGTGGCTCACGCCTGTAATCCCAGCACTTTGGGAAGCTAAGGCAGGTGGATCACAAGGTCGGGAGATCGAGACCATGGTGAAACCCCGTCTCTACTAAAAATACAAAATATTAGCCAGGTGCGGTGGCAGGCACCTGTAGTCCCAGCTACTCGGGAGACTGAGGCAGGAGAATGGGGTGTACCCGGGAGGCGGAGCTTGCAGTGAGCTGAGATCATGCCACTGTACTCCTGCCTGGGTGACAGAGCAAGATTCCATCTCAAAAAAAAAAAAAAAAAACGTACTGAAACTGATTGACTTAAACATGCTTTGAGCTTGATGCTCCAGTTTCACCTAAGAAGTGTCCAGCCTCCCGTAGAACTTCCAGTGGCAACTGGTTCAGGGCTTAACTTGCTTCAACACAAACCCAGGGCCCTCCCCGACCTCCTCCCCGCTCCCCACACACTGCCAGTGGTCCCCAAGATGCCGATGTTCAGTCACCAAGTGACTGAGCAAAAACAGCAAAACCACCTAAAAACTAAAAATAAAAAGGTATTGAGATATGAAAGCCGGAGGCTGGGAGACAAGGAAATTCTAAAATTCATGAAATGAACTACAAGCCCCCCTAAAAATAACTGTTCTGTGAAATTTTCCAGGCATTTTTAAACACCATATCTTTCCTCATGGTTTAGATTTTGTTTTTTGGGTTTTTTTTTTTTTACCCAAAACTCTCCCTCCTCCCTGTGTTCCATGCTCTTCCCCACTCTCCCGGCACCAGATGACTCCAGAAACCATTCATCTACTCTACTCTTGTGCTCACTCTGCCCCTGTCCCTCCCTTGCCCTCTGAACCATTTCCTCCTTTGTTTTGTGACCTTCATATAACCCTTCGCACAAACTGACAGCCATTTAAAATAAACCAGAACCACGGCAAACCAACACCCCCAATCCACATGCCCTCTGTGAACCTCACTGACTTGAACATTGCTGCTGATCTCGTGGGACTGCTCTGCCCAGCAGGGGAGGTCCACCAGGCCGCCTGGGGGGCAACGGCTGCTCCCTGTCACAGCCTTCCACATGCTCCCAGCACCCAGCAGAATGCCGTGCACAGCACCAGTGTTCAGCCAACAGCTTTTGCCTCAAGATCAAAACACATGCTAGGTTTCTGAGGGTGTGAGAAGCATGACACTTCATATGTTGCTCATGAGTATGTAAACTGGTACAATCTCTACAAAGGCAGTTTGACAATAGTTTCTAAAATTTGAAATATACATATGCACCTTTAGATCCAGGGATTCTATTCTTCAATAATTATCCTAGATATACTGGTGTAAGTGCAAACCTACATACTTATGAGTATATTCATTGTGACACTGTTTGTTCCACATGTTCATCAGTGGTGGCCTAGCTAAATGATTGTGTGCACATTCCCACAATGGAATAGTATGCGGCTACTAAAAAAGCAAAAGGGCCGGGCGCGGTGGCTCACCCCTGTAATCTCAACACTTTGGGAGGCCGAGGGGGGTGGATCACGAGGTCAGGAGATTGAGACTATCCTGGCTAACACGGTGAAACCCCGTCTCTACTAAAAAGACAAAAAATTAGCCGGGCCTGGTGGCAGGCGCCTGTAGTCCCAGAAATTCGGGAGGCTGAGGCAGGAGAATGGTGTGAACCCGGGAGGCAGAGCTTGCAGGGAGCTGAGATCATGCCACTGCACTCCAGCCTGGGCGACAGAGTGAGACTCCGTCTCAAAAAAGAAAAGAAAAGAAAAGATAAAGGGCAGTTGGTTGTGGTGGCTCACGCCTGTAATTCCAACACTTTGGGAGAGTATGAGACCAACCTGGCCAACACGGTGAAACCCCTTCTTTACTGAAAATACAAAAATTAGACTGGTGTGGTGACGCATACCTGTAATCCCAGCTACTTGGGAGGCTAAGGCATAAGAATCACTTGAACATGGGAAGGGAAGGTTGCAGTGAGTGGAAATCCTAATGCTGCACTCCAGCCTGGGCAACAGAGGGAGTCTGCCTCCAGGAAAAGAAAGAAAGAGGAAGGACTATGTATACTGATACAGATGATGCTATAAGATGTACTGTGAGTGACAAAGGCAACATGCAGAATAGTGAATATAGCATATTACCATTTATGTGAAAATACATGTATATATTCACAAATGTTCATAAACACACAGGATATTTATCATAGGATAACCAAGAAACCTAGGAGTAATGGCATTGGAGTAACTAGATGAAATGAAAGGCAGAGGAAAGAGGAAAACTTATTTTTCCCTTTTGGACCTTTAAATGTTTGTTCATGTGTGTATTTATCTATTCTTTAAAATAAAATATGGTCAGGTGCAGTGGCTCACGCCTGTAATCCCAGCACTTTGGGAGGCCAAGGTGGGTGGATCACGAGGTCATGAGATGGAGACCATCCTGGCTAATACAGTGAAACCCCATCTCTACTAAAAATACAAAAAATTAGCCAGGCATGATTGCGGGTGCCTGTAGTCCCAGCCACTCAGGAGGATGAGACAGGAGAATCACTTGAAGCTGGGAGGCAGAGGTTGCAGTGAGCTGAGATCACACCACGGTACTCCTGCCTGGGCAGCAGAGCGAGACTCTATCTCAAAAATATATATACATATATACATATAAATAAAATAAAATAAGATTAAAAATATTTAAGGCCAGGCTGGGCATGGTGGCTCACGCCTGTAATCCCAGCACTTTGGGAGGCTGAGGTGGGCAGATCACGAGGTCAGGAGTTTGAGACCAGCCTGGACAACATGGTGAAACCCTGTCTCTACTAAAACTACAAAAATTAGCAGGGCATGGTGTCAGGCGCCTGTAATCTCAGCTACTCGGGAGGCTGAGGCAGGAGAATGGCTTGAACCTTTTCCTAAAGCTACCTTTGCCCAGCTCTGGCTGGAAGTGGTTCTGAGGCAGCATCTGTGTTCCCTCACATATGCCAATGTTACAGCATGGGCTCTCAACCCCATGCCAGCTTTAAAAATCCCCAAAGCATTTCTTAAAAGAAAACAAACTGCTTTTCTTTACTCTCACACAATACTGCTGATGCCAAATGTGTATTTTTCCCCTCACATTAAGCAATTCTTACACTAAATACCAAGAGTTACTGCAGACCACACAAGCTAAGGGCTCAGTCCCACAAGACTGCCCTCACTTCAGACACCAGTCACAATCCTAAGAGCTACCCACAATCCTAACCAACTGACTATCAATCGCAACCCTCTCCTTGGGTTCCATAATTTGCTAGGACAACTTATAGAACTCAAGAAATCACTTTATCCACTATTGGTGGTTCATTACAAGGAATACAATTCAGAAACAGTCAAATGGAAGAGACGGACAGCGCAAGGGTGAGGGGTGGCCACCACAGAGCTTCCTTGCCCTCTCTGGGTACAACAACTTCACAGCACCTCAATGTGGTCATCAACCTGGAAATTTTCAAACATGCTTTGTTTGCAGTTTTTCTATGATGGCTTCATTACATAGGGATGATTGATTAGACCTTTGACCACAGGCGATTAAGTCAGTCTCCAGTCCTCCTCCCCTCCTTGGAGGACCAGGGGATAGGGCTGAAAGTTCCCACCCTCTACACAGGCAGGATGCTGGGGCAAGCAGCCCCCATCCTCCAAGGGTCAACTCATTAGCATTACCTCCAGATGTTTGAAAGAGGCTTATTATGAATAATAAAAGATAGTCCTCTAACCTTTATCACTCAGGAAATTCCATTCCAAGGCTTTTAGGAGCTCTGTTCCTGGAAATGGGGACAAAGACCAAATATATATTTCTTATTATATCACAATATCAACCTTTCATTCACCAAACATCAATTAAATCAGTGTAAGGAATGGAGAACTTCTTCAAAGTTTCTTAAAACCATAAAGAGCTTGTCATTTCTTTGCTCTATGCATATCTATATATGTTCCAATGCAGCCACTCTGACGTGACCTGACAGGCCTGGACAGTGTTAAGTGAGCCCTGGACCACAGTGCATGCCATTCCTTATTTGGAAACCCTCCTGACCCTCTCATGACTAGCTTCCTCTTTTCTTTGTCCTCTTTCCCCTTTGCCTGTTTAGAAAAGTTTCAAGCTGTTAGCTGGTTGGGTCAAGCTTACAATGTGAGGTCCTGTTCCAGCCAATGGAAATGGGACACAGCCATAGGGTGATTGCGTCAGGTTACAAAGATTATAAATGTCCCTGTCTCCTTTGTTCAGGTGTGCTCTTGTGGCAAGGCTTCTAGCGAGCAGCACCCTTTCTGCAGAAAGTAAACTAGCCTTGCTGAGAGATTCTTTGTCTCAGTGTTGATTTTGCAACACCGAGCACCTGTTTCCCACAATTAGACTTTCTAGATGTGGAACCCAGAAATCAGTGGTTGTTTTATTGATTAATTAATTAATTTGTCTATTTATTTACTCAGTCAAGTGGGTCCCATTTGTAGCCAAAGTTGAGAGCCACAGCCTTGGAATAACTAGCTGTTTTCATTTACGATGCTTTCTGCTGAGAGAAATGGAAAACCTCAGGTCAACAGTTTAAACAATAATTTCTGGCTGGGCACGGTGGCTCACACCTGTAATCCCAGCACTTTGGGAGGCTGAGGCAGGTGGACCAAGACCACCTGGAGTTCAAGACCAGCCTGGCCAAGATGGCGAAACCCCATTCCTAGTAAAAATACAAAAAAATTAGCCGGGCCTAGTGGCGGGTGCCTGTAGTCCCAGCTACTCAGGAGGCTGAGGCAGGAGAATGGCGTGAACCCAGGAGGCAGAGCTTGCAGTGAGCCGAGATCACACCACTGCACTCCAGCCTGGGTGACAGAGCAAGACTCCATCTCAAAAAAAAAAAAAAAATTGTTCCTGGCTCTATTGATAGTCAGTAAATATTCCTATCATCATCTTGGCTTCCTGACAGTCTACCTCAGATCCCCTTCCCAACCTGCCCATGGCTATTGCAGCCAGGAAGCTTCCCCTTCACCCTCAGAAGGTTCACTGAAAAATCAACTCACAAAAAGGCAGATTGATAAGAGAAAAGGTATGCAAATGTATCACCACTGTGCACACCTAAAAATCACAGTGACAGCCTGACATCCTAGTGGGTACAGATGCTTATACACCCTACTTCTAGGCTCAGTACAGTGGCTCACACTTGTAATCCCAGTATTTTGGGAGGCCAAGGCAGGTGGACCACCTGAAGTCAGGAGTTTGAGACCAGCCTGGCCAATATGGTGAAACCCTGTCTCTCCTAAAAATACAAAAATTAGTCGGACCTGGTGGCGGGCACCTGTAATCGCAGCTACTCGAGAGGCTGAGGCAGGAGAATCGCTTGAATTTAGGAGGCAGAGGTTGCAATGAACCGACATTGCACCACTGCACTCAAGCCTGGGCGACAGAGCAAGACTCCGTCTCCAAAAAAAGAAAAGTATTAACACCCTACTTCTTAGGGAAAAGGGAGATGGGGAAGTGTGGATGATTTGGGGGGTTTGGTAATGATTTGTAAGGGAATTTAGGAGCTTGAAGAACATACAATGGTCTGTTACAAAGTTGGGCCTGAGGAGCAGACAGTGGTTTGTGACAAAATGTCCAAGCTTGTTGACAGTCTTCAGTCGTCCTTCCTGTGATATGAGTTGGTTTTTTTGATACATGTACGTAAATAATAGAGATGGAACCTGCCATGTTGCCCAGGTTGGTCTGGAAATCCTGGCCTCAAGCAGTCTTCCTGCCTCGACCTCCCAAACAGGATTATAGATGTGAGCCATCACGCCTTACTGTGAGTTCAGTTAATGAAAACAAAGGGACGGGGCCAGAGATACTTGGGGAACAATTTTTCTCCTTGGCAGGTCTGTCCAGTCTTCATGGAGGTAGGGAAAAAGTGTCTTCTACCATCTGCTGATCCCCAAGGGCCTTTAATACAAAATACCATACCAGGGAGCCATATTTTGGGTGAAGTTCCCTGTGGCCCTTCACCACTTACGGACGGCTGGAGCGAGTTTCCAACGCCTTTTCAACCCTTTCTGGAGAGGCAGCCCTATCTAGCAACTACAAATACGGAGTACCCAGCTACGTCTGAATTTCAGATAAACAAGAAATTTTATATAAGTACATCTGGCACAATATTTAGGAGATACTTACACTAAAACATTATTCATTGTGTGTCTGAGATTCACATTTAACTGGGCATCCTGTGTTTCTATCCAGCAACTTTACTGCCAGGCTCACTGTCAGGATCCCTCCCCATTTTTCTTTTTCCCAACAGGAAATTATATTTTGATAATATTTTGGATTATTTTCAAAGCATTGTCTCACTATTTACAGTAATGTGTTTATTCTTTTCAAAAGAATATCCCCTTGCATGAGAGCACTGTTTCCCCAACTAGTCTGGTTGGAAGAAGAGCCTGGGGTCCTGGACTCCAACTCAGATCAACCAGATCAGAACCTCCAGGTAACAGGCTCGGGAACCCGTGTTTACGGCAAGTGCCTCAGTGATGCCATCACACAGGCAAGTCTGGGAAATGCTGGAAGAGAGGCCACCTCTCTGCTCCAGAGAATACAGCAGATCAGTCCCACGGGGAGGTTTCCTCTCCGCTGGGTGGGAGGAATCTCTTGGCCCATGGTAATTGCTCCATGAAGCTCTGTGGGCTGAATGCCAGGTAAGAGCACACACACAGCTCAGGCTGTGGGGCCATGCTGGGTCCGCTTGTCCTCCCAGAGGATGCCAGGACCTCACAAACGACCTCTAGGGGCCTCATGCTGCTGTCTCCTGAGACCACCCAGGTGCCTGCCTGCCACTTATGCTTCTCCAGTCTCGGCGCTGTGGGACTCCTTTTGCCACTTTGCTTTGAATCCTTGGGTTTCTGTGTTTAGTCTTTCACGATCATTAAAGGTAAAATGTTCTCTTAATCTCCTCTGGAAGTTTCCTTCTCTATTTTTCAATACTACTTCATTGTTTTCCATCTTTTTTTTTTTTTTTTTTTTTTTGAGATGGAGTCTTACTCTGTTGCCCAGGCTGCAGTACAGTCATGTGATCTTGACTCACTGCAACCTCTGCCTCCTGGGTTCAAGTGATTACCCTGCCTCAGCCTCCTGAGTAGCTGGGATTAGAGGCATGCACCACTGTGCCTGGCTAATTTTTCTATTTTCAGTAAAGACAAAGTTTCACCATGTTGGTCAGGCTGGTCTCGAACTTTTGACCTTGTGATCCACCCGCCTCGGCCTCCCAAAGTGCTGGGATTACAGGCATGAGCACCGCACTTGGCCTGTTCTCCATCTTAAACATCTATCCCCACCTCCAACCCAAGACATCTCCATATTGCCTTTCTTTTCTTTTCTTTTTTTATCTTTTGAGATGGAGTTTCACTCTTGTCACTCAGGCTGGATTGCAATGGCATGATCTCGGCTCACTGCAACCTCCGCCTCCTGGGTTCAAGCAATTCTCCTGCTTTGGCCTCCTGTGTGTCTGGCATTACAGGCGTGCACCACCATGCCCATCTAATTTTTGTATTATTAGTAGAGAGAGTTTCACCATGTTGATCAGGCTGGTCTCAAACTCCTGACCTCAGGTGATCCACCCGTCTCGGCCTCCCAAAGTACTGAGATTACAGATTTGAGCCACCACTCCTGGCCAGAGTGTCCATTTTTGAAGTATTTGTATCATATCCTGTCCTACATGTCTTGGACTCACCCTGGTCAGAAGGAACAGGAGATTTCCTTTTGATCATAACTCAGCTTTATGCAGGATTGGGGACAGAGTTAGGTCAAACAATGCCCCTTTTAATGATTCAGTCTAATTGGCTTTTTTTTTATGAGGGAAAATTTACATAACATAAATTTACCATTTTAACCACTTAAAATGTACAATTCGGTGACTTTTAGTACATTCAAAATGCTGTGCACCTGTCACCACTGTCTAATTCCAGAAAATGTCCAGTCATTTAATTTGTGGTGTTAGGAGGGTGGGGACAGGGGTGGATGTCCTAGCTCAAACCCAAAGTGGTCTACTCTTTTGCTCTGGTAGGACAGAATTGCCAGAAATCTACCTGCACGGAGGGCAGAACTTGGCTAAGAAAAGCAAGAAGGGTGAGGAAAAGTGTTGGGGAGGAAGTTGGTCCCAGGAGCATGGCCAGGTGGGGGGTTGGGGGGCTGCTGCAGCCTGAGTACCCCAGCAGGGCACCTGCCGCCCTGGCAATCTCCCACCTGGCCCTGGGAATTCATACCTGAGTCCTTCCTCTTAAGACATGGGGAGAGGAAAGGTGGGGAAGAAGGGGAAGAAGATGAGGGCGCCAAGTAAAAACTGAGAGCTCACTTTCACTGGGCACCTGGGGCAAAGGCAGGACTCTGGAGTCCACTTGGGAACAAACACAAAGCAGGAGGCATCATCCTTCATCCTTGGGGTTGGCCCTTCGAGGTTGCCAGCCCTGAGCAGAAATGGCTGCATTGCCCCTGGTGCAGGGGCCTGAAGTGAGAGCAGAGAAACTAAGCCCCATGCCTGGTGACACCTGAGTAGCCTTGTCGACAGGTGCACCGCAACTTTAGTCTCCCTGGGAGGGAGACCCCTCTCCAGACTGTGAGCTTCTGTGCACCGGGTCCCAACTCCTACTCGTTTTTGTTGTTGTTAGTGAGCAGAATGGCCCATAGTAAGAACCAGCATAGGTGAGAGGAACCAATGCTTGAAAGCATGAGGGACTCAGCAGCGTTTCAGAGGTGAAGCGGTGAGCTAGCATTTCCCTTTTCCCCTTTCCACATGGGGAGCCCTCCTCCCAGGGATGTGCATGTTGGGAGGAGTGGGGGAGAGAAGAGGGGAGAAGGGAAGCAGGTAGCAGCAGCACGGATCACCCAGGGACTCCATGACATGCAGAGCAAGGCAGCGTTGCTGTGGCTGTAGACGGACATGGTAAGCGGCAGAATTCCTTTTAATATTTCCTGCACAGAAATGCAGGGAGGGCCTACGTGCCCACATGCCATAGGGCGTGCGTCACTGGCAGGGCCCTACTTGCATGAGCTCCATGGGCCTCTGGGCGTGATGTGGCCATGAATGTGTGGGTGTATCAGTACTGACTTCATGTGAAAGAAAAGGTTATTTGCTTGAATATGATTATTGCTTTGCTTGAGTCTGTAGATTATTCATTAAAAACAGCCTCAGGAAAACAGGACTTTCAACAGAGATAAAAGAAAAAAGCACTGACCAAGGACTCTGGGAACTCCTGACCGGCCTGAGAAGAATAGCTTGAGGGTTCCTGCAGAAGGCCACATGAGACTGACTGAGAAACTAATGACTAAACGTACCTGAGACTGTGTATGTTACACAAAAATGCTTTGATCATCATTTGCACTCCCCTAATTTCCCATAGAAACCCCTAATCTGGAGATACAATTCGGAGAGGTCATTTTTGAACATGAGTTCACCGCCTCCCCTGGGGAGGGGAGGCTTCTCAAATAAAGCTAACTTTCCTTTTCACCAAAAACCTGTCTTGTGAATTTCAGCTTTCAAGCCACACGTGGCCCAGACCCGAGTTCGGTTCCATGGCCCACCCCCCAACCGCCACTGGCTCTCACCGCTGTGACTGTGGGGGCCTCATGGTGTCAGGTCTGAGCAGTTAACTGAGCATGCAGATGTCCTACCTTCTTACCCCTGCTCCACCCCTCCCAGTTTTGTGAATTAGGCAAATGACTTAACCTCTCTGTGTCTCAGGTTTCTTATTAAAATAGGGGCCTGTAAGAGTTGATGTGAAGATTACACAGTTAATAGATGTAAGATGTTTAGATGCAGGCACACTATGGGCTGAATATTTGTGTTCCTGCAAAATTCCTCTTGAAATCCTCACGCCCAGTGTGATGTTGTTAGAGGCAGGGCCTGGGGAGGGGATTAGACCCTGAGGATGGAGCTCTCATGAGTTGGATCAATGTCCCATAAAAGAGACATGATGAGAACTGGCTGTCACTCTTTTGGACATGTGAGGACACAACAAGGAGACGGCCACCTGCAAACCTGGAAGCTGCCCCTCACCAGACATCGAACCTGCCGGCACTCTGGTCTCGGACCTCCTTCCAGAACTGGCAGAAATAATTTCTGTTGTTTAAGTGGCCCAGGCTGAGACAGCAGCCCAGACTGACTAAGATGCCTACATACAGGACTAGCTATTATTACTGATATGGACAGGAGATGCGGAAATACTGGGTAGAAGAAGGCGATTCCCCAGCAAAGGCCCCACCCTCAAGCCTGACCCTCAGCCCTATATGAGGACAGGCATTCCTGTTTTCATGCCCAAAACGTTGCCTTTTGGCCCACCACGCCCCCTCAATCCTGCCCCCATATAAACCTGAGATCTTAGCAGGCACATACATAAGCGGCTGAACATCAAGACTAGCAGACCAGAGATGGTCTGGATGCCGAGGGGAGTTCAGCCAGGGGTGGTGGAGGAGTCCAGCCACTGGATGGCCCGACTCCAGGGGAAGACCACCTTCCCACTTCATCCTCCCATCTGGCCCCCATTCACCTTGCTGAGAGCCACCTCCACCACTCAATAAAATCTTGCACTCATGGCCGGACGCGGTGTCTCACGCCTGTAATCCCAGCACTTTGGGAGGCTGAGGTGGGCAGATCACGAGGTCAGGAGATCGAGACCATCCTGGCTAACACGGTGAAACCCCGTCTCTACTAAAAAATACAAAAAATTAGCCGGGCATGGTGGCGGGCGCCTGTAGTCCCACTAGTCTGGAGGCTGAGGCAGGAGAATGGCATGAACCCAGGAGGCAGAGCTTGGAGCTTGCAGTGAGCTGAGATCGCACCACTGCACTCCAGCCTGAGCGACAGAGCAAGACTCTGTCCCAAAAATATAAAAAATATATAACAAAATAAAAAAAATCTTGCACTCATTCTTTGAGTCCATGTCTAATCTGATTATTTCAGGAGACTAGGCAAGAGTTCTAGATAGAGAAGGCTATCACACTGGTCCTCTGCCCTTGTGATAAGGCAGGGGGTCCCTTGAGCTGATTAACACACAAGCTGTCTGCAGATGGCAAATCTGAAAGAGCTTTGGAACATACACCCACTTGGGCTTTGGGAGTCACAGACACCACCCTTAGATTTTGCTGTTGTAGGGATGGAGCCCAAAAGTGTTCACCTCAACCTCTGCACCTGTTCATCTGCATGCTCCCCCTAGGGGTTTGAGCTGTGGGTGACCAAGCAGGTGAGCCACACCCCTGTCGCACGCCCTTCAGGGGGAATCAGGGAGCTCTCCCTTTTCATTATCACGACTGTTATCCACTGTGGCTATCTTTCCACATGGGTCTGCCATCAAAGCGGGCAAGACAGGGTCAGGCAGAACCTATGAGGCTCGGGGATCTTGATGAAGGAATCAGGGATGGAAAAAGAAGAGGTTCAGTGCCTGCTCTTATTTCTTGAGCTAGACTTTCAGGGCACTTGAGTTCAGTTCACAGAAAGGATTGAGAGGTAGGGATCTGGGGGATTGTGTCAGGAAGGAGAGGGCTCAGAGCCAGACTCTTGTCTGAACTGGAGGAAGGAGTGAGTGGTCCAGGGAAGGGATGCCTGTCCTCCCCTCTTGATGGAAGATGCAGAACCTCCCCAGCCTTGGTCCTCCAGGTCCCCTGGGAGTGGGGAAGGTGTGTCCAGGAGATAATCTGCTGCCCTATGGGAGAAGGATGGAGGATGGCAGGTTCCATTAGTAGGCAGAGAAAGGCTACAGTGGCTGCAGAAGGAAATGGGGGGTGGGAGTGCTCCTGGGATGTTGGACAACGCAAGGGGCAGTGGGAGCCAAAGCTGCACAATTTCCCTGGTCAGAGGAGGCTTTGCAGCTCAGACTGCTTGTGGGGATGTGATGTAAATAACTTACTAACCTAGATCCTTAAGTCCCTCTGAGGCAGGCGCAGGGGCAGGGCTGATGTCACAGATAGAAGATGAGTGGCGGATTGTGCAGATTTGGGGCTGCAGTAGAGCACCAGAGCTGGTACCTTTCCCTCTCTTGCGGCAGAGGCACATGAGAGCTTTGTGTTTCTTTCAGCTCTTCCTAATCAACTCTCCAGGCTATCACTCCTAAAGCATTCCCACGATTAAAGAAACCTATGAGATCTTTTTAAAGAATCCAGAGTATTTCATAATACCGTGTATATGTTAAATGCATTTTGCCCACTATGTATCATAAATGTAGGACACAGCTTCCCTCAGCTGCAATTACAGTAAAATAGGAATGATAATTTACTGTGTGAGTCTGAACGCCCATGCAAAGCTTTGATCAACTGGAAAGGTGCTACTTAAATACACACCAAGAGAAGAGAAACAGCATTATTATGTATTTGATAAATTATTCAAGAAGCCAGTGCTCATTAACTCCTTACTCTGGTGATTTCTGGTTTCACATTCATGGGCTTGAAGAGCTATATCTGACTGAAAGCTTAATCCTGGGAACATGCACAAATATTTTTATGCTTTCCTATGATCTTTGAGAGAATGAGCTCAAATGCCATCCTCCTCTAGGCACCTGCGTTAGTCAGGGTTCTCTAAAAAGACATAACTCGTAAGACGGGGGAGTTTATTAAGGAGAACTGACTCACACAATCACGAGGTGCAGTCCCACAGTAGGCTGTCTGCAAGCTGAGGAGCAAGGAAGCCAGTCCAAGTCCCAAAACCTCAAAAGCAGGGAAGCCGACAGTGCAGCCTCAGTCTGTGACCGAAGACGTGGGAGCCCCTGGCAAACCTCTACTGTACATCCAAAAGCCCAAAGGCTGAAGAACTTGGAGTCTGATGTTCCAGGGCAGGAAGCAACCAGCATGGGAGAAAGATGAAGGCTGGGAAGCTCAGCAAGTCCGCTTCTCCCACCTTCTTCTGCCTGCTTTATTCTAGCCTCACTGGCAGTTGATTAGGTGGTGCCCACCCACATGGAGGGTGGGTCTGCCTCTCCCAGTCCACTGACTCAAATGTTAATCTCCTTTTAAGACACCCTTACCCGACACACCCCGGAACAATACTTTGCACCCTTCAGTCCAATCAAGTTGACAGTTATTATTAACCATCACAGCACCTCTGCTTTATCCCACCACCACCCAAGATGGGACAGAGGAGCATTACTTTTCTGGGATGGAGGCTGTCCTTGTGCAGCTGGGTTTGTGACTGCCCATCTGACACTGGACAGATATAAGTATAGCCTATTTCCTGGTACCCACTCTTGAGGAGCTTATTGCTCTTTGTCATAGACTGCCCGGTTTGGGCTCCCCACGACATTCATGTTGAAACCTTAACCCCTACGTGATGGTGTTTGGAGGTGGGGTCCTTGAGAGGTAGTTAAGTTTCGGTGAGGTCAGCAGGGTGGAGGCCCCATGATGGGATTAGTGCTCTTAGAGGAAGAGGAAGAGACCAGGTTCCCTCTACTCTAAGCCATGTGAATATACGGAGAGAAGGTGCCATCTATGAAATAGAAAGTGGCCCCCATCAGACACCAACTGTGCCAACACTTTGATCGTGGCCTTCCCAGCCTCAAGAACTGTGAGAAATAAATGTTACCCCTCCAGCCTATGGTATTTTTGTTATAGTGGCCCAAACAGACTAAGACTTCTCTCAGGAATCTTTCTGCATTCCCAGATCTGGAGGGAAGGTCAACAGGATCAAGAGATCTGAGCCTTTTTTGAACACATCTCCTTCCAGAATGGGAGATCTTCACACACTTTAGACTCCTCTTTTTTTCTTTTTTCTTTTTTTTTGAGACAGAGTCTCTCTCTGTGGCCCAGGCCGGAGTGCAATGGCTTGATCTCAGCTCAACGCAGCCTCCACCTCCAGGGTTCAAGTGATTCTCTTGCCTCAGCCTCCCGAGTATGTGGGATTACAAGCACCAGCCACCATGCTCAGCTAATTTTTTTTTTTTTTTTTGTATTTTTAGTAGAAACGGGGTTTCACAATGTTGGTCAGGCTAGTCCCGAACTCCTGACCTCAGGTAATCTACCTGCTTTGGCCTCCCAAAGTATTGGGATTACAGGCGTGAGCCACCGCACCCGGCCTGGACTCCTTTTTTGAAGGTTTGAGCATGTGAGTGACGGGAGCCCCTGCTGCCCCACGCCACTGCTAGCATTCTCACTTCTGTCTGTGCATTTCTTTCCCAGCAGCACCAGGGGGATATCCCCAGGGGCTTTGCTGAGTTCACCAACCAAAGGTACTTACAAATCCTGAAGCGAAGGAGCACCTTTCCTTCACCCTGAGGGTGAGTAGGAAGGCCCACGTGGCCTCTGGGTTTCAGAGGACATGACATACCGGGGCCTAAGCTGACCCGGTATCTTCTTTCCCGATGTACCCCTGGTTTTTGAAAATATTGAGTCCCAATTTGATAGCAGCACTGGCAGGTTTTATAGCAGTATGTGTCCTGGTGAGGGTTCTTTATGTAGTATTTATCCCTCAAGCACTTACAGTGAATGATGCTGTCAAATAAATAGAAAGATGAGAAGTATAAATATTGTCTTCCGGAACGGCTGTGTATGGCAATGGTGTTTCTCTGACGCCATTACTGCCTGGCCTGCTAGCACTTACTTACGAAATCCAGAGCTCTTTTGTAAGCCTTTGCTTTGTTTGGGGTTTGGGGCACTTATTTTCTGGAGTATTTGCATACCACAGCCATGAGTCTAAATATGTAACTTGTGTACATATTTCAAACAACATGAAATTTAAAAAACAGTTGATTGGAACCTAAATATTTCAATTCTGAATGATGTTTCATTGCCAGGCCTTTTCAAAATTTGTTATTCAGAATTTATTAATATGCATTGTTCATATTTTATTATACAATTATATGAAATAGTATATTTATATATTACATACATGTACTTATATAAGATATATAATATTTCACATATGAAAATTAATATATGACATATTTTATACATTTCATATATGAAAATTCATATATGAAAACATATTTTGTTATATTATCAATTTCATTAATATTTATTATTAATTTTAATATTCACCATTTATTATTCAAATTTTATTATTATTTAATTTCCTAGCTTCCTTCCTTTTTTTTTGCCTCATTCCTTTGCTCCTCCCACCCCCCAGCTTGCTTCGGTGATCCTGGGCTCCTGGTTTTTCTGGAGAATAGTCTTGTTTTTCCACATTTTATCCCTTTGGTCATGCCGACTCCCCCAGCCTGGGCATTTTTGACACTCTCTACGCGGGGACCCCATTTCAAGTTACAGACTAAAGGTTTTAGATTTCTCCCATATCTCGAACTGTCTTGGATTTCTCGCTTCTTTGTGCTTAGGCCCTGCTGACATTTTTGTTTCTTTAACAGTATGCTGGCCGTGCCATTTCCATGCTAAGACGTCTCCGCTGACTCTCGATTGCCTGTGGTATCTCACTGTCTCAGGTCACCAGATGGGAAATTAACACCAACATGAATATCCAAGTCTTAATCGTGCAGCACTGAGCCCCCAACTCCTCACAGAGAGCCCCATCAGCCTCCCTTCCCCAGTTGTCTGGGGTTGCCCAGGGGAGGTTCACAGGTAGCCAGGCACTCAAAAATGCCTCTTCCTATATTCTTTAATAACAGCACGGCTTGTTTATAGCTCTTTTAAGGAGCTTGCAACACTATATCAACACTGAGTCTTCTAAATTCCTGGACCATAGGGATGAGATTTTCTTCATCCTGCTATTTCATACCCAGCCTAGCACGGTGTCTTATATGCAGTGGGTAGGTAGTAAACAGTTATATTTGAGCTTTCAGATGGTAGGAGGACTCCTTGACTTGGGCTTCTTTAGAAAATGAAAATAATGTTTTCTACTCTGTCAGAGGAAAGAAAAGAGGATTAATTACGGCAGCTTTGATAGGAGGACATTATTTAGGAGTTACAAAGCAATCAGTCAGTTGAGCATTGCACAGTAGGTAAGGCATCAGCTGTAAAGAAATTGCTGCAAATACTGAAAGAGAAGGAGCAATAGCACAAGAGTATTAATCCTCATTTAGGAGTCTAGTTTTTCATTAGATGAAAAAGTAATAGGTTCTGAGCCCTGAAGGATGAACTTCCTTTACTTAATCAACTCATATTGGTTTCAGCATGTTGATTTGTTAGAGGAATACCAAGAAGTATAACTTATAACACCAACCATTCTCTGTAAGGTGAACCAACGTTATTTTCTGGAAAAAATTAGAAGCTAAAATTGATTAATTCATCTCTCCCTGTCCTCATCCATCTATCCATCCTTTCATCCATGTATCCATTCACCATCCACTCATTCCTTCATTCATTGCTCCCCTAGCCTTTCTCCCTGTCTCCTTTTCTCTCTACTTATCCCTCCGTCCATCATCCACCCATTCCTTCATATCTCCATTTGTTGCTCTATTCATTTTCCTTCCTACATTTTCTCTCTCACACTATCCATCTTTCCATCTTTGTAACCATTTATCCCTCCACTCATTGCTCCATCCTCCCTTCAGCCCTTCAACCATCCCCTCAACTCCTCCATCCCTCCATCTCTCCACTCATTGATCCATCATTCATCCATCAATTCCTCCATCTATCCCTCCATTCATTGCTCCATCTTCCCTTCATCCTTTCAACCACTCCATCAATCCCTCCATCCATTCATTCCTCCATTCACTGCTCCAACATCCATCCATCCATCCATCCATCCATCCATCCATCCATCCATCCATCTTCTGTAGGCCTCATCAAGATATTTACAAATTAGATGATATTTTTAATAGTACTCTTACAACAACAAGATTACTAAAGCTTTAGTCCTTGTGACCTGATTGCTGGATTCCTCCTCAAAGGTTGTCGCAGGCATTTCTGAATAGCCACCAGCACGGTGCTCAGATTTATTCATCTCTCTGGCCACCTTGGGAGGCAGTGGGTGATCCCTGTGTGATGACTGCCTGGCTGTCTGTGCCTGCTGACCACTACTGCTATCAGTGAAACTGTCTCCAGCGAAGAAACACATCCTTTGCCTTCTGAGTCTCAAACATTGGCCAGTTATTTTCTTAATTCTCCATAACATTACTGAGCCAGGCCCTGTATTGAGGATTCGGAGTAATATAAGGGAGGCGCCTTGCAGAGAATAACTTTCTGGTGAACATGGCCTGATGGAGAGCGTCCCTGACTAGTGTCCAGCCTGATGCCTAAGGCAGAGTGAGCCCAACAACCCTGTGATGAAGACCATGCTCTGAGCTCACACCCCATCGCCGAGACCCAAACACACGCAGGCCCAGAGAGCAGAAGCGCTTCCTCCTCCCACCTTAGTGTAAGGCAGGGTTGTCCAATCTTTCGGCTTCCCTGGGCTACATTGGAAGAATAATTATCTTGGGCCACACATAAAATACACTAACACTAACAATAGCTGATGAGCTAAAAAAGAAAAAATTGCAAAAGAAACTCACGCTGTTTTAAGGAAGTTTATGAATTTGTGTTGGGCCACATTCTAAGCCCTCCCAGGCCACATGGAGCCCGTGGGCCGCAGGTTGGACAAGCTTGGTCTAAGGCATATTTTGTGTACCATTCTGTTCCGATTGATAGCAGGCTTATCAGCAAGTTAGCCAGTGGGGACATCCATTACCTCAGGAAAGCCCTGCCTACACCCGCTGGGATGTGGCTTCATCCTATGGCCCTAGTTAGACAACTGAATCACCCCAGAATGGTGTAGACCAACTTCAGCGTGGGCTTAGAACATTTTACCTCCAAACACTCTCTCTCATGACACAGTTTATCTTTGTCTAAATTGTAGTTCATCCTCCATTTTATACTCCTATATTGGTTTTTTTTTTTTTTGAGACGGTGTCTCGCTCTGTTGCCCAGGCTGGAGTGCAGTGGCCGGATCTCCGCTCACTGCAAGCTCCGCCCCCCGGGTTTACGCCATTCTCCGGCCTCAGCCTCCCGAGTAGCCGGGACTACAGGCACCTGCCACCTCGCCCGGCTCGGTTTTTGTATTTTTTAGTAGAGACGGGGTTTCACCATGTTAGCCAGGATGGTCTCGATCTCCTGACCTCGTGATCCGCCTGTCTCGGCCTCCCAAAGTGCTGGGATTACAGGCTTGAGCCACTGCGCCCAGCCTCCTATATTGGTTTTTAAACATTTATATACTCAGTGATTATTTAAAGTTTTCTGAGACCCAATAAATAAAATCTGTTTTCCTTAGCCATTTAAAAACATGAGGAAACAAAGGAATCCTCAGATGGAGACTGAAAAATGACAGAAGGTGCTGCTCAATGCCTGCCTGCCCCACAGTCCTAAGGCCATCTCAGGCCTCCCTACCTGGGACCTTTCTAGAATCACTGAGGCTTGGGGACCAGAGACACTGGGGACAGGTGGTTCTCAGAAGGCCAAGTGGGATTAGGCCGCACATGGCCTGGCTGTCTTTCAAGCCCCCTGAAGTGGCCTCATTGTCTGCGATAATACCCGAGGTTTGTTGCCTCATGCCAAGAAAATTAAGGACATGGACACACACAAGGAGTGACTTTAAGAGTGGAGGTTTAGACTGGGCATGGTAACTCACACCTGTAATGTCAGCACTTTGGGAGGCGGAGGTGGGCGGACCACTCGAGGTCCAACATGGTGAAACCCCGTCTCTACTAAAAATACAAAAAATTAGCCGGGTGTGGTGCTGCACACCTGTAATCCCAGCTACTGGGGAGGCTAAGACAGGAGAATCGCTGGAACCTGGAGGGTGGAGGTTGCAGAGAGCCAAGATTGTGCCACTGCACTCCAGCCTGGGTGAGAGCGTGAGACTGTCTCAAAACAAAACAAAGCAAAAAAGACCAGAGGTTTAAATAGGCAAAAGAAAGAGAAAGGAGTTAAGAGTGGAGGCTTAATAGGCAAAAGAGAGAGAAAGGAGAACAGCTCTCTCTCTCTAAGAAAAAATTGCAAAAAAAACTCATGAGGTTTTAAGGAGGGGAGAGAGAGAGAGAGAGAGAGACAGACAGACAGACAGATGTGCAAATGGAAAGAGACAGATGCCAAATGGGAACCGGATTTTATAGGCAGGCTTGAGGAGGTGGTGTCAGATTTACATCGGGCCCACAGATTGCTTGGCCCAGGTGTGACATTTATGTACCGTGTAGGGAAGCTGGCCACCACGCTCTAATCGTATTACGCAGTGGGGCCTTCCACTTGGCCGGCGCCATGTTTTCTGCTGCCTACTGCACAAGTGACTGGCAAAGAGAAGGGAAGATGAAGCCACCATTTTGATCACGCCTAGTCTCAGGTAGCCTTTTCCTAATGGCACGACTGCTGGCATTCACTTGTGAAAGCTTCCAGCGTGTCTATGTCTGCAGCTCAATTTTACAGGCTGCTCTTTGTGAGAAAAGAAAACGACTTGGGGGCTGCTTTTCATTAAAAGGAAAACCTTACCAAGGACTTCCTTACCCTCACTATCTGCCTACATCATTTCTTCTTAACTCATATATCACTCCAGTCAGATAAATCCCACAACAGAAGTGACTGAGAACATGGAGGGACGCCTGGCGCTTTACCCATGTCGCTAGGGTGAGCGGCATCCTGGTTTGTCTAGGAAAGAGGTGGTTTCACTTCTGAAACTGGGGCAGCCCCAGGCGAATTTGGAGAATTTGGTCACCCTGGTTATGGAACGCCCTCCCCATGATGGGAATGACCAGAAACGGGGAAAGATAATTCTAGTCCTAGTTTTCCCTATATTTTAATTCTCTGACGCTGTAGTTCTCAAACTTCAGCTGCATCGGCGTCCCCTGGGGGGTCTGTGTAAACACTGGTGTCTGGGCAGACCATAGAGTGTCTGGGTGGGGACTGTGAGGTCTGCACTTCTAACAGTTTCCCAGGGACAGTGCAGTTGCTGGCCTGGAGCATGCTCGGCTGAGGACCGCTGCTCTGATGTGTGGAGAAGAAACATGAAGTCCGCAGCTGCCCACATTCAGGGAAGATCTGTGAAAGCTCTTCAGGCAGTGCCACCCGTCTTCATGAAGCTGATCCCTGGATCTCACTCGCTTGTTTCTCCTCCTTGACCTGCTGATGATCAATGTAGACTTCAGCCCTCAGAAGCTCTCAAAAGGTCAGTGCCATTACATAGTTAAATGTATGGCTCTCCTCTACACAGGGCTAAAAAGTCACTCCTGATTTTATTTCCTCTCCCAAAATATGACATCAGAATTTCTGGAATGAAATTAAATAATACAGTGATATTCTAATAACAGATGGTTAAAGATAGTCCAATAATAAAATTCCCCAAACATAGAGATATTCACAATTTAAATATAAGTTAAATTTTTGTGACGAATAAGTCACCAATTAAATTGCCTGGCAAATTAAACTTAGTCCAAGATCAAATTATTTTGCCCTTGTGAGTTAAAACTCCAAAGGTGCTGGAGTGAAAATGCACCATTCTCAATTTCTTACTCTGTTTAGTCTTTGCCAAGGGGTTCTGGATGCTGGTAAAGTCAGGTTTGGGGTCCTTTAGCAGCCGCACTGCTTCTCAGGGCTTTCCACAAGGCCCTAAGCTGAATTAGTTTAACCTCAAGTCTCCGATGTCTTCACTTTTGAAAGTGTCAGAGAGCCGCTGGGATTCACATACTTCACAGGCCTTACTTGACATTTTTAGAAAATGAACACATTTCCATCCCTAAGCCGTTAATTCAGGTAGAATTACGTACCTAGGTTTGCAAAGACCATAGCAGAGACTGAGCAATATCTGAGTGAGGCAGGCACTTTGCTCCCTGCCCCACTGAATCCCAGGCACTCCTTCTGTCAGGGGCTCAGAGAATGTGCTCCAGGGCTGGCTTCGTGGGCACAAACTGTGCACTGCACCCAGGAACTTAGAGACCCCCACTTGAATTAAAGTTCTGCTGTTGCTCTCAAAACTGTCAGTGATTTTAAAGAGTTTAAATTTTATTTTGCAATGAGCCACATAAATTATGTAGTCTATTTTGCCATGGTCTTTGAACTCAAACCTAACTGTCAAGGGAGCTCTCCAGGTGAGCTCAAATATGGCAGTCTGCTGATCCTACCAGGGAGAAAAATTCCCTGAACACAGAGTAAACCCTGTGTTCTCAGAGAAAGAGAGTAACATTTGAGACACTGCTCCCGTCTCGCAAAGATGAGAAATCTGCTCCCAAATGATCCTCGATCATCTGGCTTTATGTGTGATAAAAGTTCGTTACTATTCTGTTCCTTTCCCCTTTGAGCCCCAAGTTTCTGTGGAAGTAGACAAAGCCCAACCAAATGAGAAAAGCAAAGGCTATTTATCCAGGCCTTGCTCTAGCAGGGGGGTCAACTACTGTCACTTGTGTTTTGGCAGATACTCAAAGGCAGGCAGAGGAGTAGAAAGCTTCATGGTAGAAAGAAGGGAAGGTTCAGATGTGCCCTGACTGGAGACGGTCGGCCTGGGGGAGCTGCAGATGGCTAACTAGAAATAGGGCCTCCTGTGTGATGCACTGGCAGGCATGTTTGACTTTCTAAGGTTGGTCCTATGCTGAAAGTTGGTGTTATAAGAACATCAGGAGTTTGGTCTAGGTCCTGTTGCTCACTGCACAGAAAACCAGTCCCTGAGACAACGAATATTGCTAGGAAAGAAAGCTTTTTATTCAGGTGACATCAACTAGGAGAGCAAGAGGTAAGTCTCAAATCCTTCTCCTGCCTGAGTAAATCTGGGATATCTATATAGCTCAGGAAGAGATGAAGCTGTGAGGGAGAGGGGGAAGGAATGAGGAGCGTGTAAGAAGGCAGTCGAGATGAATTGCTTTCTCATTGGGTCAGCTGTCTCATTGTCTGGATACAGCAATCTGGTATGTTTCAGTCCCTTGAACTCCATCAGATTAGGGAAATGTAACTTTCAAGTATTAAGCCTTGGAGAGTACATTTCTATGCTTATTCAAAAAGTCCTGTAAGTATCAGTTCTCTGGGACAATCGGGCAGGTTTCATAGGGACAAAAAAAGAGGAAATTTGTCAGTCACTAATCAAGTGTTGGCCATATGGGGCTGATTGTTACAGGGCTTATGGTTTAGCTTCCTGGATTGTTGCTGAGGATAGTGGCTTGACTTTCCACCAGCCTGACATAATAGCAGGCTGGCTTCCTGGGCTGGTTATTGTAGATAAGGGCCTGGTTTCCTGGGCAGGTTGTGGGTCAGAGTTCTACATTCATACATGGTCAGGCCATTGTCCGTTTGTATATTCATGCTGTTGTTACTGATGCCCAAGGGCTAGGTTGAGGCTGAGCTTTATTTCCTGACATTGTTTTCTGTGGGCTTGGTGGCTTCTGGCACAGCCCAGGCCTGGGAAGCCTAAGGCAGGCTTCTCCTTCTGTTGAAGCCTGTTCAGCTGGAGAACTGCCCTCAGCCGATTCCTGAGCTGGTGCTTTCCAAACCTTAATGTGACTAGGCATCACCTGAGACTCTTGTTTCAGGAGGTGGGCGGGGCCTGAGACTCTGCACTTCTAACAAGCCCTGGTGGTCCAGTGCTGCTGCTCCGAGGACCACAGTTGGAGTAGTGAGAACCCAAATGCACATTGTGGGTCTTAAACTAAAGTTGCTGCTGCTGCTTCAGAAGTATATTCTCTTAGTGGTCTCAAGAGCACTTCATCATCCCTTGTATCTCCAGGCTCCGAGTGGCATTTCTGTCTGCTGTGCATTGTTACTTTTATTTTTGCCAGTGCAAACTGTGCCTCTGGTGTGCAGCTCCCCACCAGGCTCACATGGGAATCCCCTGGAAAACTGGGTGCCTCTGCCCCTACCCCAGGCAGAAGTTCCATCATGTCTGAGGCCCACGTCCCTCCCATACAAAGCCAGGACTCAGAGCACCCACTCCAGCATTTCTCTTCATCCACTCTCCTCAGCCAGCCTCCAGCAGTCTGTAAGAGTTAAACTGCTTTTTAGAAGTCTTACCTTCCTTCTACATACATGGGTCATGCACAGGGCTGGAGACACCTACTGGAACCAAAGGCCCTTCCTCCTGAGGTTTTTCTTTGCCCTCTGGCCCAGGTCTTTCTGTTTGTTTCCTAATACACTGCTCAGATTTTGCTCAGTGGAGTGTCCCACAGTGGGAGCTACGCAATCAATGGGTCCAGGGCTTGCCAAAGCATTCACAGATCTTGTCCACGCTCACCTAGTTGGAGAATCTTCTCTCCAATCAATACCTGAT
>NW_012117599.1:10391674-10431032 GCF_000951035.1 Colobus angolensis palliatus
ATGGGTCCAGGGCTTGCCAAAGCATTCACAGATCTTGTCCACGCTCACCTAGTTGGAGAATCTTCTCTCCAATCAATACCTGATCTAGGCCAGAACTCATTATCCTGTTGGGTCCCATTTAATAAACTTCACTCTTGTTCACCTTCCCTATGGGCCCAGATTGCACGCAGGTCTTGGTCATGTTTGTTTGGGGCAAAGGCAGTACCGGTGCCTTAGCTGTCATAACTGGGTCTTCTGAAGCATCATATAGCAATTATTTTTCTTTTTATTATGGAAAAGCACTCATGACATGAAATTGATCATTTTCAGCATTTTAAAGTGAACAGTTCATGGCATTTAGTGCAGTGATAGACTGTGCAGTCATTGCCACTATAGATAGTGTTCTGGCACATTTTCATCACCCCCAAAGGAAACCCTGAACTCATTAAACAGTTTACTTCCCATCCCTTCCTCTCCCCTGTCCCTGGCAACCACTAATTTGCTTTCTGTCTCTATGAATTTACCTATTCCGGATATTTTATATAAATAATATATAATATGGCCTTTTGTGACTGACTTCTTTCATTTAGCATAATGTTTTCAAAGTTTATCCACATTATAGCTTGTATCAGTACTCAATAAACAGCACCTCCTTTTTCCATCCCAGTGTGGAAACAACAGGGAGATAAGATGTAAGAGTCTGCAGTGAAGTGCAATGAAGGACAGAGAATTTGTCAATTGATTTGTCTGTACAAGGCCAATGATATAAAATACATTTTTTTAAAAAAAATTACTTGGCCCGGCATGGTGATTTACGCCTGTAATCTCAGCACTTTGGGAGGCCAAGGTGGGCGGATTGCCTGGGCTCAGGAGTTTGAGACCAGCCTGGGGAACATGGTGAAACACTGTCTCTACTAAAATACAAAAAGTTAGCCAGATGTGGCGGCATGCATCTGTAGTCCCAGCTATTCGGGAGGCTGAGGCAGGAACGCGGGAGGCGGTGGTTGCAGTGAGTGGAGACCACAGCACTGCACTCCTGCCTGGGAGTGAGAGCGAGACTCCATCTCAAAAAAAAAAAAAAATCACTTTATTGAATACAACTCACCTACCTAAAGTATACAATTCAGTAGTTTAAAGTATATTCACAGAGTGGTGAAACCATCACAGAATTAACCTTTCAACTTTGGTACTTCACCCCCCAAAATGAAATCCCATACTTGTTAGCATTCATGGCCATGTAGCTCTGACATCCCTGCCACCCCCACTCTCTCTTCTGAAACTCCTAATTCATTGTCTTCATACATTTGCCTGTTGTAGACATTTCATATAAATGTAGTCATACAGGATGTGGACTTCAGTGACCAGCTTCTTTCACTTAGCATAATGTTTTCAAGTTATATCCACGTTGTAGCACCTGTCAGTATTTCATTCTTTTTAATTGTCAACTAGTAGACCACTGTATGAATGTATCATTCTCTTTTTTTTGTTTGAGACAGAGTTTCACTCTTGTTGCCCAGGCTGGAGTGCAGTGGCACGATCTCAGCTCACTGCAACCTCCGTCTCCCAGTTCAAGCGATTCTCCTGCCTCAGCCTCCTGAGTAGCTGGGATTACAGGCATGCGCCACCATACCTGGTTAATTTTTAGTAGAGACGGGGTTTCACCATGTTGGCCAGGCTGGTCTCAAACTCCTGAGCCCAGGCAATCCGCCCACCTTGGCCTCCCAAAATGCTGGCATTACAGGTGTAAGCCATGGCACCCTGCTGAATATATCATCCTTTACTTATCTGTTCATTAATTGATGGACATTTGGGTTATATCTACATTTGCGATATTATAAATAATGCTACTATGAGCATTCTAGTGTACATTTGTGTGTGAACAATTGATTTTCATTGCTCTTGGATATATACCTAGAAAAGGAATTGCTGGGTGAAATAATAACTCTATATTCAACTTTTTGAGGAACTGCTGGACTATTCTCTAAAGTTGCACCATTTTACATTCCCACCAGGAATGTCAGAGGGTTCCAATTTTTGCACATCCTTGCTAAAACGTGTTACTTTCTTCTTAAAAAAAATTATTACCACCCTAGAGTTGTGAAATGGTATCTCATTGTGGTCTTGATTTGCATTTGCATTTGCCAATGGCTAAAGATACTGATAGCGACAGAAGCAGCCAAAAGCCTAGGCGGACAGGGGCGGGTCACTGGTGAAACCCCACCTTCAAGCCAAAAACAGCCTGAAGGCTGAAAGACCAGACTGCTGCTTTTGGGTTCCCGCGACTCAGACTCAGACTTCTGTTCCTGTCTCCTATCCTTTCTAGATTGATTTTTTTCTGAAGAATGCCTTTTAAGCAATCAAATGTTGCCTTTTCCAATGCTACCTACAGTCTGCACCTCCCCTATTGTGAGCCAATAAAAAGCCTGGTATCGGCTGGGTGCAGTGGTTCACTCCTGTAATCCCAGCACTTCGAGAGGCCAAGGCAGGTAGATCACGAGGTCAGGAGTTCAAGACCAACCTGGCCAAGATGGTGAAACCCTGTCTCTACTAAAAATACAAAAAAAATTAGCTGGGCATGGTGGTGAGCACCTGTAATTCCAGCTACTTGGGAGGCTGAGGCAGAGAATTGCTTGAACTCAGGAAGTAGAGATTGCAGTGAGCTGATATTGTGCCACTACACTCCAGCATGGGCCACAGAGCAAGACTCTGTCTCAAAAACAAAACAAAATAAAACAAAACAAACAGACAAAAAAAACAGCCTGGGACCCAGCCTTGCAGGGAGGAGAGAACCACCCAACTGTAAAGGTGGGGGACCACCCTCTGCACCCCCTCTCTGCTGAAAGCTCTTTCATGGCTCAGTACAATTATTTTCCACCCTCCTTACCCTTCAATGTCCAGCATATCCTCATTCTTTTTGGGTGAGGTACAAGAACTCAAGGACTGCTAAACGTGGGTAGAAGCTATAATTCAGGTAAGTGGGGCCATGCCAGCATGGCCGGGCATTGCCAACTGGGGGTCCCTGGCTGGCAAAGTGACTGAGAAGAAAAATCCTACATCAATATTGACCATATTTTAATGTGCTTATTTGCCTTGTGTATATTGGCTTTGGAGAAATATCTCCTCAGATGCTTTGCCGATTTAAAAATTGTGTTATGTGTGTTTTTATTGTCTTTATTGAGTTGTAAGAGTAGTTTAGAGTTATTGTGATTTCAGTATCATATTGAAGAAGATTGCCTAAACCAAGATAATGAAGATCTATGTATTCCTCTAAGAGTTTGTTGTCATCGTTGTTTTTTATTTCCTCATTTTTTTAAAGATGTAACTCATACACTTAGTTCTATATCTACTTGGAGTTAATTTTTGTTTATATTGTAAGGAAGAGTTGCAGCTGCATTCTTTTGTATGTGGTTATTCAGTTGTTCCAGCACCACTTATTGAAAAGAAATGTATATCCTTTTGCAAGGAGCGAGATCATTAGATGAACTCAAAAGAGAATCTGGCAGTCTGTTCAATGGAAATATGAGTCGAGATTAAAGAATAACTCATACAATGAAAAAGAAAATAGCTCATGAATAATTAAAGTCTCTATATTTTATTTTCTTTAGCTGTTGGTGAATATTTACTTTGTATCAATAAACTGTGTGGCAGACACTGTGGATTGTTTAGCTCAACCCATTCCAGTTCCCTGCAGATGTTCAGCATCTTGGAAGGCATTGGAAATCGACTTTCCAATTTCATTTAGATTCTACCAATAAAGTGTATTTGTGTGAGACTTTGGTTTGGAACTGAACCAGATGGGAGGAGATTCAGGGTAGGTTGTGGCACACACAGTACGATCCCTGAAACCTGCAGCTGTAGGTGTAATTTCCTGTTTTCCTGAAGAGTTTCCTGATATAGCGACTTTCTGATCCTGGCAAGGGTAGAGTGATTTGGGAGCTGGCACGTGTGGAAGCCGCTCCTGAGCTCTGCAGCTTCTTGAGGGTGGCACAGGCAGCAGCTCCCTTGGAAATCTGGGTTTTGCAATGTGTTTCGGAGAGTGCTAGAAGTTTGCTCTCCAATGATTCTACACGTAATTTACAGATGTCTTTCTGCTTAAATTAGCTAAAGAAGACTCTGTTATCTGCGATTAAGTAAACTGATAAATGGAGTAAATGGAGTAAAGGTAATAAATGGAGTAAAGGTCATAGAAGTGGCCGCAGGAAAGACTCCAAAGGAAAACCGAATCTAGGGCTGACTCTCCAGCCTGTATGGGTTTGAAAGCAGAGAGACCAGTTTCCTTTAGAAGATGGAGGATTCATCGTCCTTGGTTGTCCTTGGTATCCCCTTAAAGTGCATTTCTCATCTCTAACTGATAAGATAGGAGCCATTGTCAGACCCATCTCAAGTACTATATGCCCAGAAATGGTAAGTTTCCTCCAGTGTGCAGCCACCTGTGAGAGAGGATGTCTTTGATGTCCAAATGCCTTCTCTCTCACTCTCCAGGTTAACCTACCACCTGCTCTGGAAATTCTACTTCCTTAATGCTTCTTACATCCATCCATTTTCCTTTATATCCATTACAATACTTTTGTCCAAGTCACTACTGTTTTCACCTAGGCTACTAATATGGCCTTCTGGCTGACACTGGATACAAAGTGTCACCTTGGCATCCACCTTCAGTCTAAGAAGGCTGCTCCTGTCCTGCTGGAAGACCATGTAGTAGTGACTTGAAGTAGTGACGTCAGTGATGTTGATTCTTCCACCATAACAGAAATGGAGACCATACCGGCATGCCTCAGGGGTAAGTTACAGCATCGCATCTGGGAATAGAAGCCTCACCTGCTAAACAATTTCTAAGTCTGTGAGACTTAAATTACTAAGGATAACCAATGCTCCATCAATTTAAGTCTGCAAGACTTAAATTACCACCACAGTCACATGGAATGAAGAGCCTACTGAAAGTGTGGGAGGGATGAGAAATAAGAGGAATTTTGTTTGTGCTTTTTTTTTAAAAATTTTTATTCATATATATTTTTTGAGATGGAGTCTCACTTTGTTGCCCAGGCTGGAGTGCAGTGGCGCCATCTCGGCTCACTGCAAGTTCTGCCTCCTGGGTTCATGCCATTCTCCTGCCTCAGCCTCCCAAGTAGTTGGGACTACAGGAGCCCACCACCACGCCCGGCTAATTTTTTGTATTTTTTAGTAGAGACGGGGTTTCACCGTGTTAGCCAGGATGGTCTCGATCTCCTGACCTCGTGATCCACCCGCCTCGGCTTCCCAAAGTGCTGGGATTACAGGCATGAGCCACCGCGCCTGGCCTGTTTGTGCTGTGTTTTTCCACCTGGGCTAAGGAACTTTAATAATTAAACTAACCCAGCAATTCCACATCTTGATTTAAGATAGGTAGTTTCTATCGCTGTCTGTGTTAGTTTGGATTTTCCCCAGAAGCAAATTCTAATTTAAGTAGTTTACTTGAAAGGAAATGCAAGGTATAGGGGTGAGAAAGTAAACCAACAAAGGGACAGTGGCCAATGAAGTGTACATTTCAAGTGAGTTATCCCTCTAGGCAACTGCAGCACAATCTCACTGGAGAACTCCAGATGGCAGTTCTCCATCCAGAATGTGCCTCAGAGCTTTCTCACCCCAGAGTGAGGACACTCTTGTCAGGCATGGATACAGGCTGCTCCCAGGGGTGGTACTAATTAATTGATACTTTCAGCTTTTCTGTGTACAGGCAGAATGGGTGGCACTGTCCACAAAAGGCATCACACACAAAGCCCAAGGGGACACTCTTAGGTATCGAGTTGGCATGCACAAAATGGCAGGTGTTGAGGGGAACTGTGTGGTGCACCAGTGGAATCTCATACATTAAAAAAATGATTTTCTCATGGTTTGTAACTGCAGATCAGGCCCAGGTACAGCTTAAAATTGCACACAGAGCCTGCTTCTGTAGGCTCCTGATAGTTGAATTCACAGCCTTGCTACATTTCTTAGATGAAAATCAAGGCACTGGTTATGAAAGACTGTAATCTAGATAATTTGATGGGTCATATTTGATAAGATTCAAATGAGTCATATTATCCTGAATCCCCCAATCCCATTGAGCCCTCCTTCCCTGGAGAAGTAGACCCACCTTCAGTCTAAGGAGGCTGGTCCTGTCTTGCTAGAAGACCATATAGTAGTGACCTGAAGTAGTGACTTTAGGGATGTTGATTCTTCCACCATAACAGAAATGGAGATCATGCTAACATGCCTCAGGGGTTAGTTACAGCATCACATTTGGGAGTAGAAGGCTCACCTGCTAAACGATTTGTAAGACTGTAACATGTTCTGTAGTACAAACCTGGAGGCATATGTGTGGGATAGATACCAAGGGTGCCAAACATGATTTTTGGTCTTATTGAACTTATCCGTATAGGTCATCTTATCAAGGATTCTGCATTTAATGAGCTATCGAGTGCACCTGGGAACTGTTTTGCTTGCTCGACTGCCAACTGAAAGCTGGTCACAGCAACATGTGGAGAAATCATATTGCTGGAGGGAGCACCAGCATCTTAAAAAAGAGCTCTAGTGCTTGTCCTCTGTAGACCAGAGAAGAGGATGAAAGTTGCTGTCGTTGAAATGGGCCCCCTGATTACAATGGGGTGATGGGATTCCAGGGGAGCTGAGGTCACTGACAGCAAGGTGAGACAGGCTGGGGTAATTAGCAGGCTTTGAGCCACAGGGATCTTTGGTGATGAAACATCCGTACAGTCCATGAAGGTTATACTTGATGTGTATAACTAAAAGATCTAGGTTTGTCAAGAGAGGGTCAAACCTGAGTCACTACAAGGGAAAGTCATAAACTTTCTCAGTTCACAAAGTTTCTTGAATGCATGGGGGAATCAAAGTACCCTTGAGAGAGGACCCTCTGGTAAGAAGACAAACACGTATTTTGAGTCTCTCTCATCCTTTGCAAAAGAGACCTGCAACCATGTCCCAGAAGAAAGAGAAATAACCGAAAAATGGTTGGCTCCTGGCTCAGAGTCCCAGAGACTCAGAGGACCACTGTGGTCCACTGGTCAGAGCAAGACTTCTTAGGAGGGTCATGCTGTCAAAGAGATTTGACCTAAATCTCACCATGTCACAATGGTAAGATCCTTTGTTTCTTTTCTGAATATAGAGACAGGATATGCACACCCAGTCGTTGGCAGAATCTCTATGTTAGCATCCTGACCAAGGAAGTGAAGGTTAGGATAGCAAGAAGGGCCTAGGACAATTCATGGCTGTGCCTATTCCCACCAAAATTGTGGACCAAAGAAATTGGTGGGAGGGAGACAGATATCAAATCTTAAAAAATTCAGCGGTGTTGGCTGGGTGCGGTGGCTCACGCCTGTAATCCCAGCACTTTGGGAGGCCAAGGCGGGTGGATCATGACATCAGGAGATCGAGACCATCCTGGCTAACATGGTGAAACCCCGTCTCCACTAAAAATACAAAAAATTAGCCAAGCATGGTGGTGGGCGCCTGTAGTCTCCACTACGCAGGAGGCTGAGGCAGGAGAATGGCATGAACCCGGGAGGCGGAGCTTGCAGTGAGCTGAGTGCTGTGGGAAGTCAGGGATCCCAAACGGAGGGACCAACTGAAGCCATGGCAGAACATAAATTGTGAAGATTTCATGGACACTTATCACTTCCCCAATCAATACCCTTGTGATTTCCTATGCCGATCTTTACTTTAATCTCTTAATCCTGTCATCTTTGCAAGCTGGGGAGGATGTGTGTCGCCTCAGGACCCTGTGATGTAACTGCACAAATTGTTTGTAGAGCATGTGTGTTTGAACAATATGAAATGTGGGCACCTTGAAAAAAGAACAGGATAACAGCAATGTTCAGGGAAAAAGGGAGATAACCTTAAACTCGGACTGCCGGTGAGCCTGGAGGAACAGAGCCATATTTCTCTTCTTTCAAAAGCAAATAGGAGAAATATCACTGAATTCTTTTTCTCAGCAAGGAACATCCCTGAGAAAGAGAATGAGCCCCTGAGGGTAGGTCTCTAAAATGGCCACTTTAGGGGTGGCTGTCTTTTACAGTGAAGGCAAAGGGATGAAATAAGCCCTGATCTCCTGTAGTGATCCCAGGCTTATTAGGATGAGGAAATTCTCGCCTAATAAATTTTGGTCAGATGGTTGTCTACTCTCAAACCCTGTCTCCTGATAAGATGTTATCAATGACAATGCGTGCCCGAAACTTCATTACAATTTTAATTTCACCCAGTCTTGTGGTCCTGTGATCTCACCCTGCCTCCATTTGTTTTGTGATATTTTATTACCTTGTGAAGCATGTGATCTCTGTGATCCACACCCTATTTGTACACTCCCTCCCCTTTGAAAATCGCTAATAAAAACTTGCTGGTTTTATGGCTCCGGGGCATCACGGAACCTGCCGACATGTGATGTCTTCCTCAGACGCCCAGCTTTAAAATTTCTCTCTCTTGTACTCTTTCCTTTTATTTGTCAGACCAGCTGATGCTTAGGGAAATAGAAAAGAACCCACATTGAATATCAGGGGCTGAATTTCCCCCAATAACCAAGATTGTACCACTGCAATCTCGAGACTCCATCTCAAAAAAAAAAATAAAAAAAAAATTCAGGGGTGTTGATTTTTCTTACTACCCATTTACCATGACCATTTTGTCTGTGTAGGAGCTATGTGGATCTTGGAAAGGGTAGCAAATTACCCTAAGCTTAATTCTACCTCAGGGAATAGCTGTACCAGAGCGATCATTTTAGGAAAATAAACTGGCATGGCTCCTGGTGTGGTGTGCAGTTACTAACCTGGAAATTGTACTTTATCCCCTTCTGTTCCATTAACAGAAACCACTAGAAGCAGTCTTCTTTCATCTGGAAGGCTTGGTTCTCTCATTGTCCTACAGAGTACTGTGCTGGTCCACTACACTAGTAGCATCATGATGATGCCATGTGGGGCTACATGGTGCCAGTGACAGGGTTTGAACACAGCCATATTCCCCACCCCCTTTCAGAATGTAACTGTTCTCTTTTGAGAATATCTCTTGGTTTGCAATTGGGCCCTGATAGAGACTGACCATTAGACATCAGTTGATCATTTAACATGAACTTCCTTTCATCAATGGAGTATTACCTGAACTATAAAACCATCAAGTTGGGTACACAGTTAGCACTCCATCATCGTTTGGAGGTGGTATGGGTATGGGATTGGGCTTGTGTGAATCTTGTAGGAACAAATAAATTGAATATATGGCTTACCCTCCCCATGTGCTTACCCCTGAAGTACCATCTTATTATCAGCCCACAGCTACCACAGCTAAGCCTCCATGGAGAGTTCCCTGTGACCAGTCTAATCAAGGAAGAGAACTTTGAACTTGGTTTACAGAGGGTGCCATAGATATGCTTCCAGCAGTGAGAATGGGACTGTCACGACTTTATGTACTTATTCAAGTGTAGCATTGGAGGAGAGCAGACAAGATAATTCCTTCCACCTAAGCAGAATTAAAAGTGGTGATGTTGTCTATTTTCCTGAAAGAAAAAAATGGCCTGAGGTGAGAATTTACACCAATTCATGGGCTGTGACTTATTATTTGGCCAGATGGACAAAGGTTTAGAAAGAAAAGGACTAGAGTGCCAGGCGCAGTGGCTCACACCTGTAATCCCAGTACTTTGGGAGGCGGAAGGTGGGCAGATCACGAGGTCAGGGGATCGAGACCATCCTGGCTAACATGGTGAAACCCTGTCTCTACTAAAAATACAAAAAATTAGCCAAGCGTGGTGGTGGGCGCCTGTAGTCTCAGCTACTCGGGAGGCTGAGGCAGGAGAATGGCATGAACCCAGGAGGCAGAGCTTGCAATGAGCTGAGGTTGCACCACTGCACTCCAGCCTGGGTGACAGAGTGAGACTCCGTCTCAAAAAAAAAAGAAAAATGAAGAGAAGAAAAGGACTAGAGAGTAAGTGACAGAAAGATCTGGGGAAGAGAATGTGTATAAGACTCTCAAAATGGGCCTGGAATGTGAGAATATTTGTGACCCGGATGATTTTTCACTAAGGAGTCTCCACTTTGGAGGGAGTTCCTTATAATCAGATAGACGAATTACATGCCCTGTTAATTTCAGTCAGCCTCTTTATTCAGCCATCCCAGTGGTTTCTCAGTGGAGCAATGGTGGGTAAAGTGAACCGAGTGGTTGTGGGCAGGATTGGAATGCATGGACATTCTCGGAGGAAGGCTGACATCTACTACCAAAGCTGAAGACCAACTCACAGCATCCATGACCCACTCTAAGCCTCTGACACAGTACCAGATTCTGGGGCTGGGGAAACCAGTCAGCCACTTGGAGGCAGTGAGGCTATATTTTCACCTATCTGTTATAGAGGGTCAGTGACTCATGCTTAGCGAAATAGACGGTACTGGAGATGATGCTTCTGCAACACCGAGAGGGAACCTATTGAATGCCTTATTCATGGTGGTGATATGCCACTAGACATTGCTTCTGACCAAGGAAATTATTTTACAATCTCCTTCCCCTTGTCAAGCCTAGAGGATCTGATATTCAAAGGGAACCTCATCATTATATAATGTCGACCTTTTAGAATGGTGTAATGATCCATGGGAGACTCAGCTACGGCATCAGTTGGGGGCCAACACCAGGGAAGGCTGGGATGCTATCCTATAGAATGCAGTATATACTCTTAATCAGTGATTGACAGATGATGTTGTTTCTCCATAGCCAAAAGACAAGCATCTGGAACCCACGGTAAAATGGAAGTGGAGTCTTTCACTAATGTACCTAGTAATACACTTGCACTTTTTTTACTTCCTATTGCCACAACTTTGGTCTCCAGTGGGAGATTGTTGTCCTTAAAGGAAGATTGCTTGCCACAAGGGTCATGGCAGTGGTGCCATTGAATGAGAAGTTAGGACTGACACCCGGCTCCGGGCATCACAGGTGAATAGGCTCAAAAGAAGGTTCCCATGCTGGCCGGGGTGGGTGATCCTGATCACCGAGGGACCTCTGTCTTTGCCATCACACAGGGCAAGCAGCAATGAGGTTTCCTAGAACTCAAAGATCCTCAATGTGCTTTCCAGTACTGCAAGTGTAGCAGTCAAAGTTAGTGAAAAACCATAGCAAAACCACATAAATGGGACTATTAAGTGCTCATACCCTTGAGAATGAAGGATTGGGTCATCCCACCAGATGAAGAAGTTTCACCCGCTGAGAAAGTGAACACAACTGGAATGGGTGGTAGGAACAGAAGATAGTGGATGCCTCCATGGCTCTGCTGCCAGTATGAGGACTGCAGCAGTTACCTGAAGTTCAGTCCCTTCCTATTATATAAAGTGTGCATTTCAGTATTGTAACTAAGTGGCACTCCCGTGAAGGAAGGATCCCAGAACTAGAGGAGACCTTGAGGGTGCAAACCTTGAACAGTCCCAGGAATCTAAGGAGAGCTTTGAAATTCCATAGGCCTTGACGATGAGCTACTTTAGCCAATTTAACTTAAATTTTGAGGAGCAGGGAGGGAGATTTTGCCTAACATTGTCAGAAGAGTGTAAGCCAGGAGCAACTCCGTCTTGAATAGGGTCTAGGTAAGATGAGGCTGAGACCTGCTGGGCTGCATTCCCAGATGGTTAAGGCATCTAAGCCACAGGATGAGATAGGAGTTTGGCACAAGACACAGGTCATAAAGACCTTGCTGGTAAAACATATTGCAGTGAAGAAGCTGGCCAAAGCTCACCAAAGCCAAGATGGTGATGAGCATGACTTCCGGTCAGCCTCACTGCTACACTACCACAAGTGCCATGATAGTTTACAGATGCCATGGCAACGTCAGGAAGTTACCCTAGATGGGCTAAAAGGGGGAGGCATAAATAATCTTACCCTTGTTTAGCATATAATCAAAAAATAATGATAAAAATGAGCCAGCAGCCCTCTGGGCTTCTCTGTCTATGGAGTAGCCATTCTTTATTCCTTTACTTTCTTAATAAACTTGCTTTCACTTTACCCTATGGACTCACCCTAAATTCTTTCTTTCGTGAGATCCAAAAATCCTCTGTTGAGGTCTGGATCGGACCCCTTTCCTGTAACAACATCAAGAGGATCAAGTAGCAGAATTTGCTCTGCTCTTCAGACTAGGTTTTGGGAGTCATCCAGAAAGTGATTTAGTTCTTGAGACTCAAACATAGTAGATACCGCCCCTAAAATCTGAAGAGATACTCTCAGTGTTGGGTCCCCTTTTCAGTGTTGGGGGAAGCTAGGTACACCACTTGCTTTTCCTGTTCCTTAGGGCAATAATCCAGTTGCCCCCAAATTCTGAAACATCAGACACTGAAACGGGCAGGTGCCTCTATTTTTGTTGCACTTATTTTCTGTCCTCTATCACATGTGTCCTCAAGTTCTATCCAAGGCGTCCTGGAACCTACTGTTTCTTGCTCTCAGGGTCCTAGCCAGGATGTTGTCCCTGCAGGGGGCCAGGAGGACGTCCTGCAGGCTGAGCCCCTAGGGCCGTGTGAGCCTCTGAAGCCTGGTTAGGGCATGGGGTGGGAGATATATGGGATTCACTATTAGATTGTCGCAGCCACTTTCCCTCTGATGGTCACTGCTGCACCCCTGGCTCTTCTCTTCAGTGCTATCCTGAAGCCCTGCCCATGGGCATTCCAGTCCAGTGAGAACAACCAGCACAGATCCTTTAAAGTATCCTGCACTTTCCTTCCCGATCTCTTCCTCAGGGCCTGCATGAAGGGAACCTCTCTGGGGAGCAGAGAGTGTGTGTGTGGATAGAACAAACAAGCTACATCCAGTCCACCATTCCAGTCTCCCCAGGCCTTTGATTCCCCTCATTTTCATTATAGCAAGGAACGCATGGTCTTTTGAAGTCATTTGCCGCAGGCCAGTTTTCAGCCCAGGTCTGCATTGGCCATCCCAGCAAACTGACAGATCTCCAGCCAGCTGTGCATACCGTACACCCAACTGCCTTCTTGGTAAATGCAACCATAACACAGATTCAGCGCAGTCTAACGCTGTGTTCCAGCACAGCTAGCTGAGCCCTCTCAAAATCCACTTCCACAAGTCTTTCCCGGAGCCTGTATGTGTAAAAAGCCCATTTCTGTATCTCCTTTGAATCTTGAGTAGAATCCCCTTGGGTCTGGTTGTTGGAGGGGAGGAGTCAACGGCCATGACCTTGAAAGGCTTTGGAGGTCTGGTTTCTGATTTATTGGAAGCCAATTGTCCAGTTCTGTAAACTTCAAGGTATTCTGTCTATACCTTTTTTTTCCTTTTAAAGCGAACTAGAATCCTAGCAAATACAGATATTGGTGTTACTGGAAAGGAGTCCGGATCCAGACTCCGAGAGGGTTTCTGGATCTTGCTGAAGAAAGAATTTGGGGCGAGTCCACACAGTAAAGTGAAAGCAAGCTTATTAAGAAAGTAATGGAATAAAAGAATGGCTGCTCCATAGGCAGAGCAGCACCAAGGGCTTCTGGTTGCCCATTTTTATGATTATTTCTTGATTATATAATAAACAAGGGGTGGATTGTTCATGAGTTTTCTGCAAAAGGAGTAGGCAATTCCTGGAACTGAGGGTTCCTCCCATTTTTAGACCATCTAGGGTAACTTCCTGACGTTGCATTGCATCTGTAAACTATCATGGCACTCATGGTAGTGTAGCAGTGAGGTCGACCAGAGGTTACTCTCATGGCCATCTTGGTTTTGGTGGGTTTTGGCTGGCTTCTTTACTGCGATCTGTTTTACCAGCAAGGTCTTTATGACCTGTAACTTGTGCCGACCTCCTATCTCATGTGTGACTTTGAATGTCTAACCTCCTGGGAATGCAGCCCAGCAGGTTTCAGCCTTATTTTACCCAGCCCCTACTCAAGATGGAGTTGCTCTGGTTCAAACACCTCTGACATTGGTACCAGAGAATAAGCTGCTGACTATGGACTTTCAGAGAGAAAAGGAGTGGCAATACTTGGAACTAGTAATTGGCCCAAGGTGAGAAAAATGATGAGAAAGTCTTAATTGTTCTCCAAGATGTGAAGCAGGCCCATGTTGGGGGTCAAGGCAACACAGCTAGTTAAATGTGCACCTGTGGCCCCAGGGGACTGGATGGCCACAGAGGGTAGAACCCAGGGGAGCCAGGGCTTCTGATTGCAGATGGATAGGGCTCAGGCCATCTGGGCAGCACTTGCTCTAACATCATGGAGAGACTCAAATTCCAAATGTCTTTAAAGGAACAGGACAAAACTCAGAGCCCTTTTGTAGCCACTGGCTAGGGAGTGGAGTAGGGTTAAAAACGAAGTAAAGGGATTGATTCTGAATATTAAAAGCTGTTGAGTTCACAGTTGTGTGCAGTCCCTTAGGTAAACGTTGGTGATGACTAGGAAAGAGTTGAACTGTGAACTCCTACACCTCAGAGGAGGCTACACAGGTTCTCTTGCCTGAGGAGCATGTCTCCTGGACCAGAGGAACTGTAGCTGTTTATCCTGTCCATCTCCTCCTTACTGCATAGTTAAGACAAGGATCTGAGCTCAGCTTGCCCTGGGGAAGCAAGGAACAGGGGAGGGTGGAAGGATGAGCAGACAAAATGCTAAAATAGTACACAGAAAAGAAGAGTTAGAGCTGGAAAGGAAATGGAGACCTTTTATTTGTCTGAAATCTGATTGACTTAGCCCAGGTAAATCCTGTCCTTTCTCGAATGGGAGAGTTCCAGGGCAAACAGCTTACCTGAGCCACAGTGGGAGGCAGAAGGGATGTTCCCCCAAGGAAGGGCTTCTCCTCAGAGAACCAGCACTAGAAAGTTTGCTACAGGCGGACATTGGGCACCTGACCCTGATATGGCCAATTCCCAGGCTTCTTGGGATCCACCATTAAGACTAAGGAATCACAGCTAATCTTCATTGAGCACTTATTATGTGGCAAGCTTCCTGCTGGGAGCCCTACCTAAATTTTCACATTGGAACTTCATAAAAACTCGGGTGTAGGTACAGTTACAAATCCCAGTCTGCAGAGCAGGAACCACTGTGGGTGGAGTGAGGCCTGGGCAGTGGGACTCCACAGCGCCCCGACCTCACAAGAGCTACGTTAGCTAAGATGACCAGACTCATGCTCCCCAGCCTTCACTCGAGCAGATAGGAGAGACATGCAGTCATCGATTAGAAGGGAGCAAATGGATATGCAGAGAGAAGCAAGGAGAGGCGGGGAGAGAGAGGGAGAGAGAAGTTATTGGTCTGTAGAACAACTTAAGGTCCTGAGGAAGAACTGAGTTCTAGTCCACTTATAGCCTTAAAATAAATTAGCCCTCTGAAAGAAAAAGATCCGACGTCAACAACAAATTACTTCTAACTGAAGGTGACTCCATAGAACTTTGTTCATTGTGACAGAAAACGCAAACAAATGGGGTAATAACGCATTAGGCTGTTGTCAACGTTCACAACCTCAGAAGGACTTGATCTGATTTCCAAACTGGTGAATTTGACAGAAGCGGGACGGCAAGGCCAGGGGAACTCCAGGTTCCCAGGGGCCAGCGCTAGCACTTTTGATGACTTAGGAAACAGCAGCTCGGAAGGCCACTCGGAGGTGCCGCTATCTTCCGGGTTGATGGTCGCAGGGGTCTAGTTTTTCAACACTATAAAAGCTCCCTGGGGATGTAGGAGCTACAGTTCAAAACACTGGAAGAGAATATATACTTTTAAAATTAAGAAACATTTTTGAGACCTAATGTTTGTTTGTTTGAGACACAGTCTTGCTCTTTTGCCCAGACTGGAGTGCACTTGTGAGATCTTGGCTCACTGCAACCTCCACCTTCTGGGTTCAAGCGATTCTCTTGCCTCAGCCTCCTGAGTAGCTGGGAGAACAGGCATGTGCCACCTCGCCTGGCTAATTTTCGTATTTTTAGTAGAGATGCAGTTTCACCATGTTGGCCAGGCTGGTCTTGAATTCCTGACCCCAAGAGAGCCACCTGTCTTGGCCTCCCAAAGTGCTGGGATTACAGGCGTGAGCCACCACGCCCGGCCAAGACCTAATGTTTTGCATATAATGTCCCAATGGTACCTTTGGAAAACTCCATGGCTTCTTCCCTCTCTTCCTCTCCACGTGTGTTACTCACAGCCTCAGATGTTTCTCTACGGACAGTCGTTTGGGGGCGTGTGTCAGACACTGCGACAAGAGCACGCTGAAGACCTAAATTTCCAGGCTGCGGACACTCATTTCCAGGCCGATGCTGCAGAGACCAAGGTTGTTTGCTGAGGTCCAGGGCTGCCATCACCTGAGAGAAAACATCAGTATTAAAAATATAGAATTAAGGCTGAATAGAAATAGTCTACTATGCAAAGAAGGTCCTTGTGTAGGAAATTGAAGGTGTTTGCCCATGTGATGGATGAGGCTCCTACCAGCTTTTACATACTTTAAAATTAAAACAGTAGGCAAGTTTATAAAATAGAGGAAAATCACCCATAATTCCATCACCGTAATACAATTTTAAAAATTCTTCTGCATTCCTTTGTTCCCATGCTTGGGTATACATTTTACACAGTTGCATAAAGCCCTTCTACTTTTCTCTACTCAACAAGGGAGCTGGACATTTTTCCATGTTATTATTAGCTAGTTGTCGTTATGTGAATCCCAGCTCTCACATTCTAAAGCTTGTAAGAGACTTTATTCACCAGATTCCAGGTAATGGTTTATGTGTTAGTCCATTCTTGCACTGCTATAAATATCTGAGGCTGGGCAATTTATTTAAAAAAAAAAAAAAAAAAAGAGCGTTAATTGGCTCACAGTCCTGCAGGCTGTACAGGAAGCATAGAGGCTTCCGCTCCGCTCCTGGAGAGGCCTGAGGAAGGTTTCAGTAATAGTGGAAGGCACGCAGGGGAAGCAGGCCTGTCTTACATGGCCAGAGTAGCAAGAGAGAGAAGAGGCAGGTGCCACACACTTTTTTTTTAGACGGAGTTTCACTCTTGTTGCCCAGCCTGGAGTGCACACCACAACCTTGGCTCACCACAACCTCTGCCGGGAGGTTGAGACAGAGTCTTGCTCTTTTGCTCGGGCTGGAGTACAGTGGCGCGATCTCGGCTCACTGCAACCTCCTCCACCTGGATTCTACCAATTCTCCTGCCTCAGTTTCCCCAGTAGCTGAGATTACAGGCATGTGCCACCATGCCTGGTTAATTTTGTTAATTTCATTAGAGACAGAGTTTCTCCATGTTGGTCAGGCTGGTCTTGAACTCCCAACCTCAGGTGATCCACCCACCTCGGCCTCCCAAAGTGCTGGGATTACGGGCATGAGCCATCAACGCACCTGGCCACCACAAGCTTTTAAACAACCAGATCTCCTGAGAACTCAACCATGAGAACAGCACCAAAGGGGGAAATCCACTCCATAATCCAATCACCTCCCACCAGGCCCTGCCTTCAACAATGGGGATTACAATTTGACTTGACATTTGGGCAAGGATACAGATAGAAAGCATTTCAGCTTAGATATAGTTTGATGGGAGGTTTTCTTAAAACTGGACTTTAGATTCTTACTGTGACATGACTTTGCTGTATCGAGTATATTCAACTTTGCTGTAGAGAACAAGGAACAGATGAAAAAGGTGAAACTGACAAGGATATTAAGCGCAGAGAGTAGGTGAACCGCTGGCTCATGAGGTGCAGGTGCATCTCAAAGGGTGTGTTAGGGTAAGGCAGTGAGTGAGAAGCGGCTTGGGAAGTAAGGGCAGGTTCATCAATACGTTTAATGGCGAGTGAGTGACGGGTGTGATGCGTTGAAGACAGAAGGCTTACATGGAATATATCATGGTACAAATCGTGTTATTGATCATGCCCTCACTGGACTGACAGCTCTGTCGCCCCTGCCTCAGCCCAGAGCATGGCAATCAAACTGGCTGGACAGCAGGCTAATTGGCGACCTGCAGCTATAACCAGCGCAGTACATCTCTGAGAAGAACAAGTTGCTGTGTTTCTCCGATAGGACATATCTGTGCTGTTGGCTTTAGGTGCCCTTTGTCTGTAGACCTGACCCAACTCCAAATCTGGTCGTCGTCACCCCATCAGCCGGGAAAACCAACGTGGGAGAGGAAGACAGGGCATGTGAAAATGGTGCTAACCAGGCCTCGTGCTCTGGGCTTCCCCCCAAATGCTGCCCTGCTGTTAACCTGCCCCCATCTCTCACCCCTCACTTCTGTATGTGTGTTTCAAACACGTTTAATAATCCATGGCCTCATCCCAAGGTCATCAGATGATGTCATACCCTGGAGACAACTTTCATTTCCCTAAACTTGCACTTCCCTGGTTGTCCTAGTGAGGCTCTGCAGTTTCAGAGTTTACATTTCCTTGTAGGACCACAAGCTTGAACTTCCACTGAGGAGGCAGAAAATTATGGTTCAATGCCAGTGAGATGCAACATTTTAAAAACAGCTTATCTTACTTAATTTTAAGTACAGTACGCACAGAAATCCCCAAATGAGATTAATAGATGTGTGTGGCACACTTACACAGATTTCTCATTTGAATCCACATGTGCTAAAATCTCTCTTTACTTGGTTTAGAGCTTGGTTCTGGAGGTGCCCTTCAGCTCCCTAAATACCAGACTTTAGCTCCTTGTGGAACGCCCAAGGAAGCGACAAGGAATGAAAAGAAGAGCATGGCTGTTCTCACTGAAGTGGCGGTGGATTTCTAAGAGCCCTTGCAGAGGATTTCTGTGTTGCCACCTCTAATTAGCACTGCTGGGATTAAACTTAATAAGTTCTGAAGATAAAGTTAGCACGGAGGAAAAACAAGCACATTGACGAAGCACATTCAGAATCAGCAGTGGGACAGCCATCATGCCTGCCTTTTGCTAAGCTAGCTTCAGGCACCTCGCTTTGGAAATTAGCGGGGTAATGAATGTAAAATAAATGAGAAGTGTCTGTGAAGCTCCTTTTCTGATGTGCACTGAGAGCTGGTGGATGCATGGCCCCAGAGAAGTCTCAAACGCTCAGTGATTGCAGAGGCCTGCAGACCTTCAGTGCTCAAAGTGTTTGCACACATCTGGGTGTGCCCAGCCAGAGCTGCTGGTCTAGGGAAGCGTTAAGTCATCACCTTGACCACCAAAGACCTTGCAAGCTTCCTCATGGTGGCACAAAATCATCCAATATGACACAATCCCCAAATAACACTTGCCAGTGACTTGAAAAACGGGAAAATATGGTATAGGCAGTGACTTGTTTTTCTAAGACCACCAGAGCGAGCACGAAAGAACCAGCAAGTAGGCAAAGGTCAGGAGCAAAACTGCAAGTTTATTTTGGTAACCTAAGGTGTGGGGAAGAAGTCTGTCGGCCTCCGGCAAAGAAGGCCGACAGAGTCCCCCCCTCGTGGGGCTCTCGGGCGGGGTTCCTACATCCCGACTTCAGTGGGGCTGGAGGAAGACTGCGTGGCTCACTGGTGGAGAGCGGCTTTTCTAGGAGTGGGAGGGCAATAGGCGGGGCACGGGCGTGTCGGGGGCGTTCCGCAGGTGCGACCAGGTAAATCTTGGTCTCTTCGGATTGACGTCACCTGGTGCATGCCCAGTTGGTCTGCACCTTCCCGGGTCGCCGGCTGCATTTTCGCGCGCGCGGGAAAAGTTGGGAGGGGGGGGATGAAGAACCCGGAAGTGCACCATCTTGCCTCCGTTCGTCCAAACAGGCAGGATGGTCAGCTCAGGCTGAGGAAGGTTTAGGCTGTGAAGTGGAATTTTGAGACGGAGCCTTCAGCCTATGTAAGCTACGTATACATGAAGAATATTCATCTTGTTGCTTTTTGCTTGAAACCGTACACAAATGGCTTTTCTCTTTACTTGTTCTTGACATTGATCAGAAGTAGCTTTCTTGGCTTGTTTCATAAGATCTTAGGACTTGAGCATCTACTATTAGCAGCGATTAAAATTTCCCCATGTTGTAATAAGGGTGATTGAGAATCGGTGTGGTGCTTGAGATCTCATAAAGTGCGTTTACCTTGGAAAATTCACCTTTGCACTATCTAGAACTGAGCAGTGTCCTGAGTAGGAATTCTGGTCTGTAACACCCTTCCCCACTTCCTACCCCCCCCAGATGTTCACTTGCATGTCACTATCTCTAGTAATAACTGGCTTCCGTGTGTCCAGGCACTCCTGGGTCTTGGCCACATATTTTCAAAGGTCTGGCTCTTGGCATCTGTGCTGAGCTTGGACCCCTGCCTCTTCATTTCATGCACTCCACCCACCCACCATTCCACACCGCCTCAAGGCTTCCCCTGGGGGCCTTCCTTGCCCTTCCTCATCAGGCCAGGCACTGCCATCTGAAACAATCTCATACGCAGTGTATCCCCCTCCCAGAGCTTGTGCACTGTGTGACTCTATCTGTGTGACTGCAAGTGTGCGATCAGTAGCTCACGAACTGGTGACACATGAGGATTTCAGAGCCGGGTTCTTGCAGCAGGTGCGTGCTGGCAGAACTTCTGGCTCTACCCGGTCACACCGCAAGTGAGCACGTGTTCACTTCCAATTTCTTGATGGATACACGGCTTGGAAACCAAGCCTCCTTTGGCTGATAAAATAAGAACAGGATCTGACACTTAAAAAATTATTGAAACTTTGCCAAGTGGGGAAAAAACAAAAAGTATTCTTCTACTGCTGAGCATTTTGGCTAACTTAATCACTGTTCCCGTCACCGAATCTCCCTTTTTTCTCATGGGACTTCCTAATTGTTAAATCTATTTCAAAGTAAGCATAAGTGATTTTTGGTTTATTGTTTTTCTTGTTTACAGTGAGAATTAATTTTGAGTGGAAATTATATACGTCATGGTATGTAGATGAAGTTAGGGTGGATGTTATATTCCAATAATTTTATGGTTTGAAAGAAATTCGATTTCATTATGTGAAATGCATTCCTAATAATGCAAGAGGAAAATGACAGCTTCAACGATCAAAGAAACAATCATGCAGAGAATCGTTCATGTAGACTTCTAAAATTAAAAAAAAAATGCAAGTATTACTGTTTCTTAATTATGTAGTCTCAAGATGAGTGTTGGAATAATTATAATTCTGTTATTAGGAAACTCAGCCTTTGTGAGAAATTCATATTTTCATTATTTTATTTAAAAAGCTTTCAACATTGAAAAATGTTAATTAGCCCTAGGAGACCAGCCCACCAATGGTGCATTAATGTCAATCTCAAAACAGATACAAATAGGACCACCAGTGAAGTCAACTGGCAGTACCACTCACTCATTTAGCAAGTCTGCTTGTTGTTCTGGGTGAGCCAAGCAGGCAATCCCCCTGCTTTCAGGACTTTCACAGTCTTGAGGGGGGGAAAAATAAATCAAGCAAATAATCATCCAAATACTCTTTTTTTTTTTTTTTTTTGAGATGGAGTCTTGTTCTGTCGCCCAGGCTAGTGTGCCGTGACGCGATCTCGGCTCACTGCAACCTCTGCCTCCTGGGTTCAAGCGATTCTCCTGCCTCAGCTTCCTGAGTAGCTGGGATTACAGGTGCCTACCACCACGCCAGGCTAATTTTTCTGTATTTTTAGTAGAGATGGGGTTTCACCATCTTGGCCAGGCTGGTATCGAACTACTGACCTCGTGAACTACCTGCCTTGGCCTCCCAAAGTGCTGGGATTACAGGCGCGAGCCACCGTGCCCGGCCCCAAATACTCTTATAACTACCTTTTGCAGTAAGTATTCAAAGTGACAACTAGAGGGTGTCTTGAAGGCATATCAGGGGAGCTTCATTCGGTCGGGGGAGCGAAGGCAGCTTTTTGGGGGAAAATGACGTTTAAGAGACTCAGTGGTCCACAGGAGCCCAGCAGGAGGAGAGGGAAGGAAGAGTGCTGCAGGGAGCTGGATGTGCAAGGGCCCTGTGGTGGGCAGGCTTGGTGGACTGGGGCAGAGGAAGGCAGGCAGGTGTGGCTTGAGGGTAGGCCACAGTGGCATGCTGGCTGTGTGACAAGGTCTGCAGCATGCCCGTTTGTATCTGTTTATCACCAGGACGTGCCAGTGACTCTAGATCCCTCTCTGTCATTCACGCTCAAAATCGGTCAGTTTCTTCTCTCTAGTGGGTGGTTACTTTTCCATGGAAGTAGGGTCATTCACTCCTGAATGTGAGGTCAGTCATCCTCTTTCCCCAAAACCAGATTATTTCCTTTTGGTTAGGGCAGTGGTGTTCAACCGAGGGGTAGTTTTGCACCCCAGGGCACATTAGACAATGTCGGGGCACATTATTGCCTGTCAGAACGTGGGACGGCAATGCTAGTGGCATCTAGTGGGTATGTTGCTAAACATTGTACAATGCACAGGACAGCTCCCACAACCAGCAATCACCTGGCCCAAAATGTCAAAGGTATGAGGTTGAGAAACCATTTTAGAATGCATTTTTCAAACTGTAAGATGCGATCTGTTGGTGGATTATGAAATCTCTCTCTATTAATAAAACAGAGGCCAGACAAGGTCGGAGTGCATTACATATTGTATGTATGTTTGCACTGTATGACTGTCCACCACAAATGCAAGTATATTTCTGTATATTGAGTGACATTGTAAAAGGTATTCTTTATTGCAGGTTGCAATTTAAAAAGTTGGGAAGTCACTGGAATAGAGAACCTACCAACATATTTCATCCCTTCTATCCTTCCAATTCCACCACGAATCTGCCCTGTCTTGGCAGAGCTGTGTCCAGAACCCAGGCACGGCTTCAACTACAGCCTCTGCCAGACATCCCATTGCAGTGGTGGGAGTGCAAGCTAGAGGTCAAGACTGTTCCCCCTCTGGTCTCACCACCCTGCCCCATGGCTCAGCCTTCACTCTACCTCCAGCCAACTTTTCCTCTTCCAACTCTCCATAAACTTTGTCTTGACTGTTCCCTGTCTGATATACCACTCGCCACTTTAACTGGTCAATTCTTACTTAACCTTTGAAGACAAACCTTCAGCCTCCCCTCCTCTGTAGAGCCTCATGGACTTCGGCTCTCGTAGAGTTCATGGCCTCTGTCTCTGTTGTCTGCGCAGCATTTTGTGCATCCCTCTGATATAACAGTCATTATCTGGGGTTCACGGCTGGTCAGCTGTGAGCTCTCTGTGGGCAGTAACTAGATCTGACTTCTCTTGCCATCTTTGGAAACTGAAAGAGTGCCTTATATGCATATGAGGTGCTCAAAAGGCATTTGCATAATACAGTCATGAATAGAGATTGTTACTTAAAGTCCTTCTATTACTAATTATTTTGTAAACCGAAATATATTTTTGTGAGGAAAAACTCTCAAAATATATGCGGGATTTTCATTAATGTGCATTTTCTTCCACTTCCAAGTTAATTCTTTTTTTTTTCCTGATTATTTAACAAATACATGCCTATTAAAGACAACTTTGGGTAGACCAGAAGGATGTAAAGAAATCCTTCCCCGTGAATAATATACATTATATATAGAATGTATAAAATAGGTTCTATAATTAAATATATAGGTATATATTATATATGAAATATATAAATATAAAAGTACATACATTTTACATATGTATATGTACGTATGTGTGTATATGTGTATACACATGCGCACATCATCCAGCCCCGGCTTATCATACCTGAGCTGAGCAGCGCACCTAAAATTTCGGTACCTTGCTCACGGTCAGGCTAGACTCTGCTGCCCCCGTGTGTTCCAGTGCAGAACTGCATAAAGAAAGAGGAGCGCCAGGTCCGGGCGGTCCGCGTTAATGTCCTTTATGTTTGAGCCCAAGGAACAAGTATTTAATCATGATTGCCACTTGCTATAGGCTCTGTTAACAGTGTGAAGAAAGTTGGAAGTTCTCTCCTGAGAAGAAGTAACTTCAATTGGGAAGGACCCGAGCTTCTCATGTTTCTCTTTGTACCCTGACCGCCGGGAATTGCCTTATCTGCAGCTACAAAGAGTAAGTCCTGCAAGTAAGGCTTAGGTATTTTCAAATAAAATACGAGGCTGGCAGCGTGGCTCACGCTTGTAATCCCAGTACTTTGGGAGACTGAAGCCTCCTGGGAAGATCGTTTGAACCGAGGAGTTCGAGACCAGCCTGGGCAATATGATAAGGACCCCTCTTTACAAAAAACTAAAAATAAAATTAGCTGGACATGGTGGCACACACCTGTGGTCCCAGCTACTTGGGAGGCTGAGGCTTGGAGGATTGCTTGAACCGGGAATTTGAGGCTGCAGTGAGCCATGACTGCACCACTGCTCTCCAACCTGGGTAACAGGGCGAGACTCTGTCTCAAAATAAATAAATTAATTAAACAAAATAAAGAATATGAAGGTAAAAAGAAACAGAATATCCAAAGCCTGTCAATCCATATTGCAAATATCAGGATCGTCTGAATTCCAGTAGCCCTGAACCATGGAGAGCCCAGTGAAATTACTCCTATTGACTGGAGCTAGGGCTGTCTTAGTCGGACAGCTTGTATTTCAAGCTTTCTGTGAGTTTCACAGTTTCCATGAACTTGGATGGATTTCTTTGGATTTGTTGTGCTTATACGCTGAAAGTTTTGCAATGTACATTGTCCATCTTTTCCATCTCATTCGATTGTTCTTCTCTACTCAAGAAAGTCCTATTTTTCTTCAAGACCCAGATCTTGTGAAGTGTTCTCGCATTTCCCCATGAACGCCTAGGGCGGGGCTGGGACTGCTTGATCTGCTGTAGTCAGGATCATGTGGGTGGCCTGTGTACAGCCTTATCATCAATAATTGCATGACTTGGTAGAGTATGGATGAACAGGTGCTCAGACTGCATCTGTGTCTGGCGATGCCATCCTGAAGCTGCATGGGAGTTGTAAAAAAGTTACCAATAAGTTTTTAGTTATTCGAATAGGCTTTTGAATAGATTTGGAATGTGAGAAGCAGTTGCAGAAATAAACGTCTTAATGATTAAATGTAGCTTACTGTTTTTAGCCCAGTTTCACAGATCACAACTCTGACCATACTAGTGGGTAGTTTATGTGTCTTCTCATTCCGGGAGAGCCGTTCAACTCACTCCTGAGGCTTAGGCCCAGGTTGGAAGGTGATGGACTCCCAGCTGGGCTGTTGGGGTCTGGCCTTCTCTCAGCTTCCTCTGGAGGACAGGTGCAGCCCTTCCAGGCTGCCTTTCCAGACACTGAGTCCAGTCGAATCCACTTTCTTACCCATGACCCCAAGCAGGCCACTTCAGCTTCTGACATCTCCACCACCTCATCTGTGAAATAAGGGACTAGGCTGGATGGTCTTTGAGGCCTCCTCTAATTCAGAGATTCTGGATCCTGCGTTGGAGAAGAGGGATCCTGGTGTGAACTGGGAGAAGGCGGAGGGTGGGAGTGGGCTGTTTCTGTCGGCTCTCTGAATGGCAGTAAATATCGGGGAGGGGACTTTCAGGAGTCATCTCACCTCCTGGAGGTTTTTTGGGTGTTGACCTGTTGAAGGCATTCTCCAGAGTGGACCTCCGTAGGTCTGGAGACTTGACCTTTGGGGGATGCTTGTAGAAAGTTGGTCCCTCAGTAAACTTACAGTGCTTCCAAATACAGGTGCTGAGCCAGTGACCCCCAACACTCAGAGGAGGAACAGGCCCGAGTGTCTGCAGGTGAGACGTCAAGAGCGCCTCACACCTGGTGCCATCTTCACTCTGCATGACTGGTGTCGCCCCCTGTGGGAAACAGGGGATGTGGGAAGCCATGCTGTCGTCAGAGGGTTCGCACAGTGAGCAATGATTGGACCACTGTACTCCAGCCTGGGAGACACAGCAAGACCCTGTCTCAAAAAAAAAAAAAAGAAAGAGAGAGAGAGAATTCTATATTATTGTCTATTTTTTCCTTAAGACACACTCTGCTTCTGCAACAATGTAGTTTTCTCCTGCTGTTCTGTCTCCTTGGATGAGTCCTCTTTCAGCAATCACATAGATGGTCGACAAGCAATAGCTGTAGTAATAATTACTATTATTTATGCCCTACTGCCACTACTCTAACTGAGGCCACTAACATGCTTTACCGTAATTATGGGCACAGCCTCCTAACAGATTTCCGGTCCTCCAGTCGGTCAGTCACCGATGCCAGTCCTGTCTTCACATGGCATTCCAAGCGATCATTTATAAAGGCAACTTCTGAACATGTCTCTTGTCTGCTTAAACGACTTTAATGCCTCCTGTTTCCCATCCCAATAAGGCCTAAACCCTTTTGGATGGCTCACACTAGTTTTCAGGGACTTTTTGAAAGGCTAAATAAGGGAGCTGAAAATGATGAATTACTTTATTTTTACAGTAAGAAAGACCCATAAATGGGATTCCAGGGGCAGCTGTTGGAGTGGGTGGCAGAGTCGAAAGAGTTGTGGCCATTTTTTGAATATCAGCTCTGTTTCCGGTGCTTTCATATAGGGTATTTCATTTATTTTCTTCAAAAAATCCTGAGGCCTATCACATGCTATATTATTATCTTAATCTTACAGATGGGGAAACATAAGCCCAGAAAGGATGAAGTGAACCCAGCAAAGTCACACAGGCAGTAGGTGGCACAGCTGGGATGTAAACCCAGACCGAGTGCCCACCCGGCGCCTGCCGCCTTCACCGTCAGCCTTAGGACTGTCAGTGGGCAGTGAGTAAGTTGGAATTTTAATAACTTTGGAGACAAATTTAGCTTCCTAAACAGAAGTGTTTTCTCAGATAAGGAAGGAAATGATATTTTCTGACCACATTTAGTATAATTCATCTTAAACAGAGAAGTTATGACAACGGTGACAAAGCCAGAATGTGTATCTTTATTTTCCAGGTGATGTAAGATAAACAGAAAGATTGCTGGCTTCCGGTTTCTAGATCGTAAAATGAGGACTGGAGCCTATCAACCCCAATAGCATTTTCAGCCTTGAAATTCTGAGACTCTCGGACTGTTAGCTGCAAAACGAATATCTTAAGTTTCTAAGGCAAACGCTTATAAAATTAGGAGAACTCACTTATAGTTTTCACTTACATGTTTTAAAATTTAAATACATATGTGTGTGGCTGCATAAATATACCCACCTATTGTGGGAGAAGTTATTCAGAATACCAAACATTTTATTTTCTTTAAATATAACAATGCTATTTTTTGCTGTGGCTGGTGTTTTGGTCATCTGTTGCTGCATAAAAATCATTCCCAAACATAGCAACTTTCAACAGCAGTAATATATATTTTACTCATGAATCTGCAGTTTGAGGAGGGCTCATCAGGGAAGCGTCGTCTCGGCTCTACTTAGCCTCCCAGGCAGTCTGATGGCTCGAGCTGGAGACACGGAAAGCTCACTCACTTACGTCGTGGATGCGGGCTGTCCGCTGGGACCTTTGCTGGGGCTGCTTGCTCCGACCTGTGGCCTCTTCATGTGGCCTGAGGTTCTCATGATATGGGGGATCGTCCCAGGACGATCGATCATCCAGAGACAGAGAGAGAGAGGGAGGGAGACAGAGCATGAACCAGGTTGAAACCCTATCACTTTCTGTGACCCAATCTCTAAACTCTTGTGGTGTCACTTCTGCACCTCTTCGTTCAGGCAGCCAAAGACGGCCACCCAGGACACGGGAAGGGAAGTTGACTCCATCTTGTGATAATGAGTGGCAATCCTCTGGGACATCATTGAGATCAGAAATAATACTGGGACCACTTTTGAAAAATGCAATTTGCTACAGCATGACTCACGTCTTCCAGCACAATGGTCAACTAGCTCCCTGGAATGTCATTCCTTTGAGGAAAAAGATCTTGTCTGCCTTTTCTTTGATGCGCACAGTGCTTAGTGTGTAGTAGGTTCTACTATCTGTATTTGCAGAATGAATGAAGACTCTGAACATTCAAAGATAAGAAAACAACAAGCCAACAAAAAATAGGGAGATTTCAGCAGGCACTTAACCGAAGAAGAAAAAGAGATGAGAGACAAGCACGTGAAAAGATTCGAAACATCATTAGTCATTGGGGAAATGCAATTTTATTTTAGCTTTTAGTTTAGGTTTGGGGGTACATGTGAAGGTTTGCTACGTAGTTAAACATGTGTCATGGGGTTTTGTGTACATATTATTTCATCACCCAGGTATTAAGCCCGGCACCCAGTAGTTACGTTTTTTGCTCCTCTCCCTTGTCCCACCCTCCCCCTCAAGTAGACCCTAGTATCTGTTGTTTTCTTACTTGTGCTCTTAAGTTCTTATCATTTAGCTCCCACTTAAAAGTGAGAGCATGTGGTGTTTGGTTTTCTGTTCCTGCGTTAGTTTGCTAAGGATAATGACCTCCAGCTCCATCCATGTTCCTGCAGAAGACATGATCTCATTCTTTTTCAATGACTGGATCATATTCAATGGGGCATATACACCACATTTTCTTTATCTAATCTGTTATTGATGGGCATTTAGGTTGACTCCACGTTTTTGCTATTGTGAATAGTGCTGCAGTGAACATTTGCATGCATATGTCTTCGTGGTGGAATGATTTATATTCCTCTGGGTGTGTCCTCGGTAATGGAATTGCTGGGTTTAATGGCAGTTCTGCTTTCAGCTCTTTGAGAAGTTAATACCACCCCCTACCTATTAGAATGACTAAAGTTCAACAATGGTCACACCAAATGTTGCAAGGTTGGGGAGCAACTGGCATTCCCTCATTTGCTGGTGGGAATGTAACTGGTAAAGCCACTTTGGAAAAGTTTGGTTGTTTCTTAAAATTTTAAACATACACTTACATGATTCCACCTGAGGAAGTTAACCAGAGACGAAAACATGGACAAAACTTGTACATGAATGTTCATAGAAACTCTCCCCGTAATAGCCAGAATCAGGTAACACCCCAGATGTCCATCAGCACGTTCATGGCTAAATATTATGGTATATTCACACCATGGAATATTACCGAGCAATAAAAGAAATGGGCTTAGCTGGGCATGGTGGCTCACGCCTGCAATCCCAGCACTTTGGGAGGCCGAGGCAGGCAGATCACAAAGTCAGGAGATTGAGACCACCCTGGCTAACATGGTGAAACTCCATCTCTACTAAAAATACAAAATATTAGCCAGGCATGGTGGCAGGTGCCTGTAGCCCCAGCTACTCGGGAGGCTGAGGCAGGAGAATGGTGTGAACCCGGGAGGTGGAGACTGCAGTGAGCCGAGATCACGCCACTGCACTCCAGCCTGGGTGACAGAGCGAGATTCCATCTCAAAAAAAAAAAAAAAAAAAAAAATGGGTTCACATAGCAATAGGGATACATTTTATTTTATTATTTTACTGTATTTAATTAATTTATCTATTTATTTATTTATTTTGAGATGGAGTCTTGCTCTGTTGCCCAGGCTGGAGTGTGCAATGGCGCCATCTCGGCTCACTGCAAGCTCCGCCTCCCGGGTTCACGCCATTCTCCTGCCTCAGCCTCCCGAGTACCTGGGGCTACAGGCACGCACCATCATGCCAGGCTAATTTTAGTATTTTTAGTAGAGACAGGGTTTCACCACGTTGGCCAGTCTGGCCTTGAACTCCTAACCTCAAGTGATCCGCCCACCTAGGGCTCCCAAAGTGCTGGGATTATAGGCATGAGCCACTGTGCCCAGCCGAGATACATTTTAAAATAATGATACCTAATGAAAGAAGCAAAGCAAAAAAGAGTACATATTATAGAATTCTATTTATATAAAATTCGAGGAAATGCAAACACATCTTTAGTGACAGAAAACAGGGCAAGGAGAGGTGGGAGGGAGTGGGTAGGAAGGACCAGGAAAGTTTTTTGATTGTAGTTTTAGTTTCCTATTACTACAGTAACCCATCATTGCAAACTTAGTAGCTTAAAACAGCACACATTTACTCCCTACCATTCTGGAGTTCCAAAGTGAGTCTTATGGAGGTAAACTCAAGGTGCCGGCAGAGGTGGTTCCTTTGGAGGATCCAGGGAGAGCCTGTTCCTGCCTCTTTCAGCTTCTAGAGGCTCCTGTTGTCACATCGCCTTCTCCCTCGTCTGAGAACCCTGTAAGACCCTGATAGTTCAGGATAACCTCCCCATCCCAAGGCCCTTAACTTCCTCGCATCTGCAAGTCCCTTCTACCGTCTAAGGGAACACATTCGGAGGTTCTGGGGATTAGGATGTGAACATCTTTAGGGACTGTTGTGTTAGCTTACCACGGTGGCAGTCTTTCCACAGGTGTATACATGTGACAAAACTTATACTCTTTATTTTCTACCAAATATAAATCATATATAAATATAATTACAAAAAAGAATTATATAATTAAATCATATAATATAAATATAATTACATCAAAATGAGGGAGAGAAAAATAGATTTCCTTTTGTTCTTTTTTGAGACGGAGTCTCGTTCTGTCACCCAGGCTGGAGTGCAGTGGTGCGATCTCAGCTCACTGCAACCTCTGCCTCCCAGATTCAAGTGATTCTCCCGAGTAGCTGGGATTGCAGGCGCCTACCACCACACCCAGCTAATTTTTATATTTTCAGTAGAGTTGAGGTTTTACCATATTGATCAGGCTGGTCTCAAACTCCTGACCTCAGGTGATCCACCAGCCTCAGCCTCCCAAAGTGCTGGGATTACAGGCGTGAGCCACTGTGCCCAGCCTGAGAAAAATGTATTTTCTAACTGCCTGTCTCTGAGCTCTGAAAAAATGCACTAAATATGATATCTGAATTATCTCTCTGAGTAATTACATGAATTTGGATTTAAATCGTGTTGATTTAGTTGAATGTGTCCCTATCATCAGTGACCCAGAGAAAGTCTTCATCCACCAGTCTGGTGGCTGGCCTCACTTTTGTTCCTGGAGTACACCGTGAGATTTATGTGTGTGTATATATATACTATACATATATATAAAATCACAGCCGGGCGTGGTGGCTCACCCCTGTAATTACAGCACTTTGGGAGGCCGAGACGAGTGGATCACGAGGTCAGGAGATCGAAACCATCCTGGCTAACACAGTGAAACCCCATCTCTACTAAAAATACAAAAAATTAGCAGGGCATGGTGGCATGTGCCTGTAGTCCCAGCTACTCCGGAGGCTGGGGCCGGAGAATGAGTGAACCCAGGAGGCGGAGCTTGCAGTGAGCCGAGATCATGCCACTGCACTCCAGCCTGGGCAACAGAACAAGATTCTGTCTCAAAAAAAAAAAAAAAAAAAAAATCACAACTGCTGGCGAACACAGTGAAACCCCGTCTCTACTAAAAAAATACAAAAAACCAGCCGGGTGAGGTGGCGGGCGCCTGTAGTCCCAGTTACTCGGGAGGCTGAGGCAGGAGAATGGCATAAACCCAGGAGGCGGAGCTTGCAGTGAGCAGAGATCTGGTCCCTGCACTCCAACCTGGGTGACAAAGCAAGACACCGTCTCAAAAAAAAAAAAAAGTCAGGGGGAAAGGAGACTTGGAAAGCCAGCCCTCAGGACACCCATAGGTACACAGGCTCAAGCAGCCACGGTAAAGAAAAACATCTCTAACCCTTTGTTTCTTTGCTCAGGTTAAACTTTGACCTAGACCACTCATAGTTGAGGCCTCTCACATCCTCCCTGGTTTCACATTTCTCACTGCTCCTGTGACATCCAGCACTCACTATGTCCCTTCCCACGCCCACCCGCTTCTGTATCCTGCCCAGTGTCCTCAGAACTCGTCAACTTTCTGACCTGTTAGATTATACAAATTTACATTAATCCTAGGCCAAGAGAGGCTAGGACTGCTTGAGAAGTGATAGCCTTGGTGTCTGCGGGTAACTCCATCACCAAGAGGCCCTCGGGAAATGCCTCCATGTAAAGGAATGAAATTCCTTGCATGGTAGGAGAGATTGTCCATTGGTTGGTCATGTCCTGGGTCTGTAGTTAAACGTCACTGGGGTGCCAAATGGGAGATCAGCCCCAAGGCAGCATTGGCTGTTGTCTCCTGGGACATCAGTATAGGGCTCTGAGGGCTCTGATTTTTTTTTTTTTTTTTACGGAGTCTTGCTCTGTCACTCAGGCTGGAGTGCACTGGCGAGATTTCAGCTCACTGCAACCTCCACTTCCCAGATTCAAGTGATTCTCCTGCCTCAGCCTCCCAAGAAGCTGGGATTACAGGTGCCTGCCATCACAACCGGCTAATTTTTTTTTGTATTTTTAGTAGAGACAGGGTTTCACCATGTTGACCAGGCTGGTCTGGAACTCCTGACCTCAGGTGATCTATGCACTTCGGCCTTCCAAAGTGCTGGGATTACAGCCGTGAGCCATCGTGCTGGCCAGTTATTCTGAGTCTGCACTTTTTCACATACCCCACAAATGGGGTGCAGTGGACTCTGAACTGAGCTGTGTTACTTTCTCCAGCTCCAGGTCTATGCCCTTCAAATCCGATGGTGCACACATCTGAATGTTTTTACCTGGAGTTGCTTGTGATGATTATTTCTATCATTAATGGTAACTACCCTCAAACATTTATAAATTAAGCTCATTAAGATATCGAATGGCCTTGCCCAAAGCCTCCTGGTAGCTTATGTTTTATGTAGAATTCAGCTTGTTGATGTAGGTATACGTTACAAATGCATACTCACCCTCTTCCCTTATCTGCATGTCTGTGACTGGCACTGTAATATTTTGTGAATCTTGCTTTTCTGCACGTTTCCCTCTCTCTTCCAGAAACTTCTCCTGGAAAGACCCTTTCTGAGCCCTCACCTCATCTTTCTTGATGGGCCTGTTTCACATCCTCTTCCCAGCTGTTGTCATGTCTTTTCCTCCTTGCATTTCATGCTCACGTTGCTCCTGTGACCTGGTGACTCCCTTTAACCCCAGGGTTAACAAACAGCATCCTAAATTCATGGAATGTCTTTTATCTGCAACTTGGGAAGCTGGACTATCTTGAAGCATGACATCCTAACAGAATCTCAGGGTAGCATGAATGGCTATGCTTCTTTATTTTTTCTTCTAAGGGGTTAAACATTTTCTAGGTCGGCTGCCATCAGCATGGGTGGATTAATGCTGTGACTGTTTTCTAGGAAGATTAATGCCAGAGCCATTTATCTGTGACGATACCTCTGAAGAGAAACAAATGAAAAAGTGGAATTTCAGTCCAATCTAGTCTAATGAATTCAATCTGATGCAGAAATAACATGGGGAAGTGAGGAAATGAACACGTGCTGGGCAGACACATCGATCATCTGAAATCGTGCCACTGAGCCAGACTATAACCATAGCAAGAATGAATCTAACTATAGTCTTATTAGGTAGAAGACTGGATTCTATTTATCTTTTTATGTACAGCCAACTCAAACGCTTGCAAGACTCAGCGCCTTTTCTGTTCTCACTTGGGCTTTGAAAAACTGTTCCCATTATCAGTTCAGTATACCCTTAAGGCAAATTTGTCCAACTCATGGCCGTGTGGCCCAGGATGGCTTTGAATGTGGCCCAACACAAATTCATAAATTTTCTGAAAGCATTATGAGAGTTTTTTGTGATATTTTTAAGCTCATCAGCTATCATTAGTGTTAGTGTATTTTATGTGTGGCCCAAGTCAACTCTTCTTCTTCCAATGTGGCCAAGGGAAGCCAAAAGATTGGATACCCCTGCTTTAAGGTAAGAATTTGGGTTTCCAATCGGTTCCATAATGGTTTCTGGAACATAGAAGATGCACAATGTATTAGCTCCATTCTTCCTTCCCCTGCTTTCTTGCCCTCTGGGACCAGGAATCCCAAGAGGTAGTGGCAGTCACACCTGGACCAGAGCTCTGAAGAGATGGGTTCTCACCCGGGCTCTGGCTCTCACTGGAGGCATGATCTTATGCAAGGCTTCTTTCCCCCATTCTTTTGTGCAGTTGGGATCTGCATAAGTCAGTGGTTCTCAAAGGGGGCAATTTTGTCCTTCTCGGGAAAGTGCCTGGAGACATTTTCAATGTTCACAACTCTATGCAGGGAGGGTGTCCTACTGACATTTAGTGGGTACAGACCAGGGAAGTTGCTGAACAGCCTACAGGGCACAGGACAGCCCTACAGTGGAGGGCTTTCCAGCCCCCAGTGTCAATAGTGCTAAGGAACCCTGGTGTAACAGTAAATGATCACCCCTGGAATCATTTACAGTCATGCACTGACTAATGACGTGGATACGTTCTCAGAAATGCGATTTCATCATTCTGTGGACGTCACAGAGTGAACTTACACAGTCCTAGATGGTACAGTCTACTATACACCTCGGCTGTACAGGCTGTACTCTGTCCTAGTGCTCCCAGGCTACGAATCTGTCCAGCATGTGACTGTACTGAGTACTACAGGCAATTATAACACAATGGTAAGAATTTGTGTATTTAAACCTATCTAAACCTAGAAAAGGTACAGTAAAAATATGGCATTATAATCTTATGTGACCATGGTCCTATATGCAGCTCAGTTATGTGGCACATTACTGTAGTATAAAGGGAAGGTGTGGACTCCTATCATGTAGCAGGTGCTGTGCTAGATATTTAAATCCTACTTGATTTGATTTTCACAAAACTCTGCAAGTGTGGATATTAGTGTTCCCATTTTACAGATGAGGCACCTGAAGCTCAGAGAGACTAAGCAGTTGTCATATCACTAGCACGAGTTGCCGTCAAAGTTGGAGCTGTTTTCATTAATTTGATGATAAAGACTTTGAAGCATGCATGTGTTTGGTGGTGCTTATAGAATCGTAGACCTCCAGAACTAGAAGGTATCTTGAAAGTAGTTGGTTAGTCAGATGTCCTTGTTTTACAGATGGAGAAACTGAGGCAAAGACGTTTACTCCATCACAGAGCAAGAGCCAGAGTCTGGCCTGGAGCCCATGGCTGAGCTAGGAGAGGGCCCAGGCCTTCTGACCAGTGCTTTCTAGGGTGTGTCTGGCCTGCAAGAAGACATGGAGTGGGAACACTTGGTTCTCCTAGCAGGCCTGGATTGCCTCTTTATTGCCAGCCAGGCAAATTCCCACCGTAACAGGCCATGGCTGGGTTTCTGGAGGTGGTGGACAGGTTTTCCCTTCGGAGCCCTCTGAACAGGTAGTCTTGGCTTTGCAGGTGTTCTTGGACAAGGCTCACACATGCTACAGGAAAGTGCCTCTGCTGCTTCAGATGCTGTCTCTTAGGGCACATCCTTGGTTCTTCCCTACCTCTATCCTTGCACCTGCTTTCTCACTCCCCACCTTGCCTCCCTCTCTATGCCTTCCAACTCTGACTTGCAAAATAGACCAAGGAGACAGGTTAGGAAGAACTTCTGGGAGCAACATAGAAAAAAGTACATTTCTGGAATCTGGGTCACTATCGTAATCTGCTGCAGATAATGAAGAGTGGATGTGTGTTTGAAGAGATGGCACTTCTTCCCCTTAGGTCTGAAGGAACTCATATGGAGAACAGGCGTGCAGATGCCCTGAGATCTGGGTGCCACACGATGGACACACAGATAGAGATGTGGCTTCCACACCCTGTGTTCCCACACCTCTCATATTTCAGACTCAGTGCTTTGCCCTTCATTCATTAACTTGCATTCTTTTTCTCTTCTATCTCCCTCCATTTGGGACGATCAAAATTTTATTTCTGGATGAGTTGCTTTTTGCCCTCTCTGAGAGTTAAATACCTTTTCTGACACTGAATTTGGAAACAGACTTAGGGAAATTTTTCAGAAAGATTGCTTTAAGAGTAATTTTTTTTTCCAATGGACAATGCAGAAGTAGAATTTTATTTACTTGCCTTTGCTATTATTAGCCATTTATAACATATCATAACTTATGAATAAGACATTAAGATGAGCATTGTAAATGAGTGCTACCAATTGCATAAGAGAGAGAATCCATTCATTTTTGCTAGCTTGTATTGTTCTCTGTGTTTCTATCATACAATTAGATGTACAATAGAAATACAATTCTATTGCATTAAAAAGAGTAATACTTGTTTATATGTTACTATGTGATAGGCATTTAATTGAAACTCAAAAATATTTGTTGAATTAAATTGAATGTAATAAGGAATATTTGAAAAATACAGAAAAATAAAATTATTAAAAATATAAAGTTTTCCATCCCTATGAAATAACCAATATAAACGTTTTGGTGTATATCCTTTAACTCTTGTGCCTACGTGTGTGTGTATCTCTATCCATATCTCTAACTCTGTAGCTCTATCTTCTCTACACACACACACACACACACACAAACACTTACAAGATTAACAAATGTGGGATCATAGTTTATAAAATGTGTAGTATTATAACATTTATAAATGTTGTAATATAGTTTAGGAGTTCTACGTGAGATAATGTATGGTTTATTTTATATGATTCATGTTGCATCCTGAGAATCTCATCCTTAGCTCAAACCATGGGATTAGAAGTTAGACAAATCTGGATATAATATTGAATATGTTTTTGACTTCTTTGTATCTGTTTCTTTATTCCTATAAAAATGGGAATAATAATATTCACCACAGTGAAGATTAAATGAGATAATGCATGAAAAGCCTTTAGCACAGTGTGTGGAACTTAGAAGTTTTTCCATATTATTAAAAGCTCACTGTTGCACTTCCATGTATATATATCTTCAGCCTCATCTCTTTGTGTTTTACAAGCATTGATTCCTGGAGGTATAATTATAGAATCAAAGGAGACAATATTTTCCCCAGAGAACTCATTCCCAATGTTGTAAAAGTAACATTTATTGAATTCTGTCTATGGGACAGACACTGTTCTAAGTATTTTACGTGTTTTAACTCATTAAACCCAATGGTAACTCCATGAAGTTGGTGATACCATTTTCCACATTTTGCTGATGAGGGAATTGATGTCCCTGGAGCCTGAGGATTTCCCCGAGGTCCCACCATTAGGAAGTGTGGAGTCCAGATCCAGGTCCAGCAGCCTGACTCCAAGCCCCATGCTGTTACCCAGGGTACACTCCTAAGTGAATTTCTGGTTGTTAAATCAATAGGAAGAGGGAGAAGAGGGAGCATACTGGAAAAGTCCTAAATGCCAGGGAGGAGGGGGTGAGGTTGGCAGGATAGATGAGAAGCTGAGTTAAGTCCGAGGCCTTGAAAAAGATATTCAAAGAGATGGATTTTGGAATGGGGTGGGATGAAGGTGAAATCTATGATTTTTGATAAGATCTCTTAATTTCCTCTCTTTTTTTTTTTCTTTGTGACGGAGTCTCGCTCTGTGGCCTGGGCTGGAGTGCAGTGGCACAATCTCGGCTCACTGCAAGCTCTGCCTCCTGGGTTCACACCATTCTCCTGCCTCAGCCTCCCGAGTACCTGGGACTACAGGCACCTGCCACCATGCCCAGCTAATGTTTTTGTATTTTTAGTAGAGATGGAGTTTCACTGTGTTAGCCAGGATGGTCTCGATCTCCTGACCTTGTGATCCGCCCGCCTTGGCCTCCCAGAGTGCTGGGATTACAGGCGTGAGCTACTGCATCCGGCCAATTTTCTTTTTTCTAAAGTTAAATAAACAAGTTGGTTTATTTTATGAGTCATGTTGCATCCTGAGAGTCCCATCCTTAGCTCAAACCATATTCTTTTCACTTCCCAATGATGAAGGTAATGAGAGAGCATTGAGTATTCTCCCCTTTTCCAGGACCTTCGATGTAAAAACTTGGTGTTCTGAAAAGGTTAATTTGCCATTGAGAAGGGGTCCACCCACTATTCTTTAATTCAGCTTTTAAGAAGAGAGTGTCATTTACATGAAAACGAAAGCATCCCTGTTGCAGATGGAAGCCTTCCATCTTACGTTTATGCTGATGGCTGTCCCCACCCTCCTCGCCTAGTTATGTCACCCTCAGATAAACTATGCAGGCATTTGGGATGAGCTGCAAGGTAGCGCCCGCACCTTTTTATTTGCTGCCATGGCTGGTCAATTGGGAGCAGAGTGGATGCTTCACATTAAGAGCACTTGGTTCTACAGCAGGGGTTCCCAGCCCCTGGGCCACAGACTGGTGGTCTGTGCCCTGTTAGGAACCAGGCCACACAGCAGTAGTTGAGTGTCAGGTGAGCAAGGAAAGCTTCATCTGTATTTACAGCTGCTCCCATGGCTCACATTAATACCTGAGCTCTGCCTCCTGCCAGATCAGCGGTGGCATCAGATTCTCAGAGGGGTGCGAACCCTATTGTGAACTGCACACAGGAGGGATCTAGGTTGCATGTTCCTTATGAGAATCTAATGCCTGATGATCTGTCAGCGTCTCCCATCACCCCCACATAATATCATCAGTTGCAGGAAAACAAGCTCAGGGCTCCCACTGATTCTACATTATGGTGACTTGTATAATTATTTCATTCTATATCACAATGTAATAATAATAGAAATAAAGTACACAATAAAAGTAATGCACTTGAATCATCCTGAAACTATTTCCCAGCCCTGGTCCATGGAAAAATTGTCTTCCACAGAGAACTCCTTCCACCTCCATGCCCCCATTTGACAGGTGAGAAAGCAACATGCAGTGTGATTTCCTGAAGGTGAGTCTATTCCTGGCAGAGTTGGAATGGTGACTCAGGTGAGCTTCACAAAAACCACCTGGGTTTATCCCAGCTCCACACTTTCTTCCCTAAGTCCTTTGGGAAAAGGTACTTGGTCACCCTGTGCTTAGATGTTCTTTCTGTAACAACTTGCATAACTGTGGTATTATGGGATTTTGTGGGAAGTTCTAGATTAGTGCCTGGCACCTAGGGTGCACTCAGTGTTAATTAGGTCTATTATTACACCAGTGGTTTTCAATTTTTTGATTTATTGATTTAATTATTTATTTTTCATTTTTTATTTATTTCCATTGTTGCTCCAACTGTGGAACCAACCTACTTATCAACATTATTTTTGGAACAAGGCCCAATGGGCTACACAGAGTAAAGCTGGATGTGACCTAAATCTCTGCTGCCAGAGCCTCTTCCTCCTTCTCCTCCTCCTCCTCCTCCTCTTGCAGCCCTGATGAGTCCTGGCCATGTTGGAGACAGTGACTTGGGCCTGCTGGTTTGATTTTAAACTGCCGTTTGTGTGTAATGCTTACCTCTGGGACTTCATCTCTATCCAAGTCATCCCGTTTGTTAAAGATAGCATGGGGTGGAAAGGAACTGGCCCAAAGTTGTGTTTTGCAAATGTGACTGCCCATTGGGATCTCCTGGGTGGTGTAGAATATGTCCAGGTCCCACCTCTGGAGGTTCTGATGTGACTGGTCTTAGGTGCACCCTGGGCACTTGGATTTTTGAAAGCTCCCAGGTGTTTGTAAAGCACAGCCAGTGTTCAGAGTTACTGGCTTTAATCAATAATTTTCTGCCTCAACTGTACATTGAGATTACTTGGGATCTTAAAAAATAAGTGCATAACTACCTGAATCCTGCCTTGGGAGATTCAGATTCAAAAGGCATAGAGTTGTTCAGGGGACCCAGGGCCTCCGTCCTCCCTTCCTCCCTTTGTTCATCTGTTCCTTCCTTCCTTTTGTTTTTTTTCTTCCTTCCTTCCTTCCTCCCTCCCTGCCTCCCTCCTTTCTTCCCTCC
>NW_012117599.1:10431157-10436288 GCF_000951035.1 Colobus angolensis palliatus
AAGTAAAGTAGAGGTTCCTCTTCAAAGACTTTCCTCCCCATCTAATTAGGAATAAATAGTAACTTCTCTTAGAAGCAAAATTTATTCAAAGACCTGTGCTAACATTATTAAATATCCACTAACCATAATAAATAAATCAATGTACTTTATGTCCTTGGCTCCCACAATTTAGGCTAAATATTTACCCTGACATGCTTACACTGGTCCAAGCAAACATGAGGTCATAGCCTGTTCCTCCTCCTTATTTGAAGGTGTTTTTACCTTTCTCAGCATTCCACGAGTTACTTCCTCCTTCCTTTGTTTTCCTCTGCCTTTGCCTCTTTTGAAAGATTCTAAGTTGCTAGCCAATCGGGACAAATACAGAATGTGAGGTCCCGTTCCAGCCAGTGGAAACTGGATACAGCAGTAGGGCGGACGCATCAGGTTATAAATGACCCTGTCTCCTTTGTTCAGTGTACTCTCATGGCCAAACTGCAGATGAGTGTACCCTTTCTGCAGAAAGTAAAAATGGCCTTGCTGAGGAAATTAAACTTATGTCCAAGGGCTACTTCTTTATGGCACTGGGGAACAAGCATTTCTAACACTTCCCTCCCTCCCTCCCTCTCTCACTTCCTCCTTTTTTTCCCAGTTGATTATACTCTGGGGCATGCATTGCTGGGCTTGTCAAAACACAGATGCTGGGACCCCCTGTCAAGAGTCCTTGATTCAGTGCTGAATCCAGGAGGTGGAGGCTGCAGTGAGTTGAGATCACACCACTGCACTCCAGCCTGGGTGACAGAATGAGACTCCATCTCAAAAAAAAAAAATTAAAATAAAAAAAAGGTCCTTGATTCAGGACTAGGCTTAAGAATTTTAATCTCTGCTAAGTTCCCAGGTGAGGCTGCAGGTGCTGACTGGGGCCCCCACTTTGAGAACCCTGGGATGGAAGCTAAATGTGATTTGTGAGGGAGTGAGGGGGTGCAGCATAACCTTCCTTAGGACTTGCTCCAGGTTTCAAGGGTGCCAAGGATGGATGCCATCCTCCTGTTCCTCCACCACATGCCTCCTTGGGTCACAGCACTCTTTAACCCGTATGGCTTGGGACCAGGTGTCATTTCCAGTGATCTCACAAACTCTGATGGAGAACCTAGTACAGATCCTTCAGCCTGATTCTCCTCCAGGAAAATGTATTCTAGAGATCAATTTGAGTTTATCCTTGGCATAGCACTAGCTCCAGCCAAAAATGCTTTCCCAACAATGGCAGCGTTTCCAGGTGTCAGCAGGGATATGTTTGCCTAGGGAAGTTTAGAGAAAGGTCGGAGTGGTCAGTGGTCAGAAAAGTAAGCCCAGATACTACAGGCTCACATGGGCAGGCAGGCTACCAGAGCAGAACCCAGCAGCAGACGGAAAGGAGGAACCACAGGTGGACAGTGCGAGAAGTCTAGATGTTCAGAGCAGACACCCAACCCGCGCCAGGGAGGACTTGGGCTACTTCCGGATCCAGTCACGCAGGAACGTGAGCAGCTTAGCCTGGGGATAAGACAGGGACAAAGGAGCAAGGACATGAGGCAGGGGCTCTGTTATTGAAAATCTGGCCCGCAGAGGGTGGGAGCAGGGTCAGCATCCACATCTCAGAGCCTGGGACGGGGTGGAGGGCACAGAGAAGTTCAGGGTTTGGCCGGGCATCCTCTAAGCACCTGCCAGCTATCGTGCACATTCGTGAGTACCTTGTGTGCACGACATGAGCACATGTGGTGTGTGCGTTCTGACAGCCTGCTGGCTGTGGTTCTGTGGAAACAGTCTGCCCTGCACTTCTGCAGTGCAGCAGCTGTTGGCATACTCTGGCAGTCCGTCAATCCAGGCAGCCTGAGCAATGACACTGGTCCCTCCCATTCTTACCACCCCAGCTGCCAGCGCTGGAGCGATTTACGAGTGTCCAATGTTGGTACCATGTGCAGGTCCCATTGGCTTTTAAGAGGCCTTGTTAGTAACTGCCCCTCCCAACGCGCCATTACAGATATGCCCACTGGGCTGAGGTTGTCTTCAGAAGGGTCTTGTTATGATGCCCGTTTCCCATGGTGTTTGTTCTGTGGCCATGGGGAAGTCGGCACACATAGAAATTTCGCGTCATGGAAAAGGAAATCGTTGAAATGGTTCTTGCAGGATGAGAGGATTTCTGCTGACAATGAACACGCGCCATGTTAGCACCGTTGGGTTCGTCAGTGTTTGGGCACCTCGAGCTTGCCATTTGGACCAGATTGCATTTGTCTGTGTTTCTAAATCAGTGGATCGCAGCAGGGGACAATTTTCTCTCAGGGCTATTTGGCAATGTCTGGAGACACTTTATGATTGTCATAACTTGGCAGCGGAAGGGTACTACTGGCATCCAGTGGGTAGAGGCAAGGGATGCAGCTAAACATCTTGCCAGTGCTCAGGACAGCTCTTGCAGCGAAGAATTATCCAACCCGAATGTTAAAAGAGGCTGAGAAACTCTGTTTTAAACAGAGAGAATCTTACATATGTGAGGTTAGTAACAGAGAATCTGACATTTGATTTCTGATGGGTTCTCAGTGCAGAGTTGTGTTGTGTTTTTAAACTGTTATCTGGTTTGAGTCTATAATGTGGCTTACCAAGTACAACTGTGTCCTACTCAATAAGCTGAAGGAGTTGGCAAACTATGGCAGGTGGGCCAAATCCGGCCTGCCACCTGCTTTTGTTAACAAAGTTTTCTTGGAACAGAAGCATACACGTTGTTCTATGTCTTATTGATGGCTGTTTTTATGCTGCAATCCCAGAGTTAAATAGTTGCAACAGAAACCATATGGCTAGCAAAGCCCAAAGTATTTACTATCTAAACCTTTTTAGAAAAAATGTGCCAACGACCCCTGGGTAAAGGGATATGTTAAATCGCTTTGTTTTGGTCAAAATACAGCCATGAAGGAATAATCTTTGATTATAGCTCTAAGCACAAGTCTGCAATCTTTTGTAAGATTATTTTTTATGTTCTTCAAAATCACTTTCTGGTCTCTCTGACCTTCTTTTGACTTATTTGGAAAAGAAGGCTTGGATGTTCTTTCTTCCTTAGGTTGGGGGATTAATGTAACCCAAGACATCTCTCTTACCAGCTTTCCCCAGCCGAATGGGAAGGAACAGACACAGGAGAGCATTAATCACTGGGATGAACTGGGGAACTGGCTTCTTGGAACTTGTTAGCTGAAAATTGCTGTATTCGTCAGTCCCAAAAGGTGGCTGTGCACGTTAGAGTATGAGTTTCAGCCACACAGACCTCAGCTATGCCCGCTGGGCTTCCAGGCATCTTAGGGCCTGTAATTAATTGGGTGCTATGTAGGATGTGGATCTGTTTTGGGGTAAGCATCAATTTAGGAAACAGATGGGTCTGTCTTTCTAGGGACAGCTTCAATTATACAATTTCATTGGGAGCAACATCTGGACCCAATTTTTCAAGGTCTTTTCAAGTCGAGCCAATGTAAGGAGCTCATTCATTCACTCATGAATTAATTTTAAAAGTACTTAGTGCGGAGACAAAGTAAAAAGGAGCTCACAGGCCAGTATGGGAGGAGACAGGTAATATTTGCAGAGTGGTCATTCACTTGGTGACCACAGCGGGGCATGGTGGGCAAAGGAAACAGGTGTTGAGGCACTGAAGGGGTCTGGGAGGATGGGGAAGGCTGTGGCAGATGCCAGGAAGGGCTGTAGAAGGCTGAAAGGAGACTTTAATGAGAAGGAGAGGAGTGGCGCCCAGAAGCCTGTCTTCTTCTGCAGTCGCCTACCATATTGGATTTACACTGGTCCTTGGTCCAGCAGCCTCAGAAACTCGATCCCTTGACTCCCGGAGTTGACCAGTCCTAGGTGTGGCCTGAGCTCACGCTGACGAAGCTCACAGGAAACAGTTCTCCGAGGGCGCCATTCCTGCCCCTTCTACCACCTACCGCACCTACTACCAATGAATTGCCTTCAATTAGATGCAACAGATAGTGGAGGGATTAACCCTTGAAGCTGTTATAATTTCTGTTGTACAATTTAGTTTACTCAAATGATGTCCAAAAAGGCAGCATACTGACAACAGGAGGGCAAGGGCAGGAAGAGGGCACAGACAGCCCCGGAGAAGAGGAAGGAGAGGAAGGGTGGCACTGCGGGGGAGATGGATCCAAAAGTGAAGTCCCAGAAGGAGGCTTTGTCTGCTCATGTGTTCGTTTTATTCTGGGTTCAAGAATGTAGAACAGCACCGTGGCCTTGCCACTGAACAAACAGTCCTCTCTCTGTGTAAATTTCAGAGGATTTTTCTTTATGAGGTTGAATAAATCAAAGGGAAAGGAAATAAAATCATGTTTGGAAATTGTAATAATAAAAAATTCAAGCCAAGTTAAAGGCCTGGAATATTGGACATGGATATTCAGCTGGGAACATCCCACATTTTCCCTTTCTTAAGAATAACAAATGAAAAATCTAAAAAGACAAGTAACAGCATATAAATAGAGTTTACTTTGATTCTTCCATCTACTGAACTTCTCTCTGAAGCTCACAGAGGACTGTAATTAACACAGAGGAAGGAAGTACCTTTAAGGAGCTTTTAAGAGATAAATCTTTGAAATTCTTAGTGAAGAAAATCTAGAGTTCTGCTATTTCCAGTTAGCCTTGAAAAAAAAAAAAAAGCCCACTTATTAGTATAATAAATAGTTTGTAAAAGGCCAACCATTCCCAGGGCAAAAGCGTTCAATCAAAGCAACAGTATTCAACCAGCAGCAAGCGGGAAATTCTATAGCAAAAGGGAAAACTCAGATAACAATTCAGACACAGGAGTGCAGGAAAATTCCAATGTGGGGATAAGCTTAGCGCCAACTCGTTCACTGCAAGTGTAGAGAAAGTGACTCAGAGAGATGTCTGATAATTATGTTGAAAAAAATTGTTGTTCGTGGACAACTGGGCCAAAATTTTTGTTTATTTACTTTAATAATGAACTATTACATAATGAAATAAATGTAAAGTTCTACAATGTTCCACCGACTGCATTCAGATATTTATCAATGAGCTACTCACATTGTTTAAGACTGGACTATTTGTGAAATGAGTTAATGCATGATATAATTCATTTTAATTTTGTTTTTTTTTTTTTGTTTTTTTTGAGACAGAG
>NW_012117599.1:10437479-10446259 GCF_000951035.1 Colobus angolensis palliatus
AAAAAAAAAAAAAAAGGCTTCCCCTTCACCACACTGCCTAATTTTAACCTATACATTTTTGAAAACCTTTGTTACATAAATAAAACGTGTGTGAACTTCATCCGGCCACTGGGATCTTGACTTGGCCACGGTGGAAGAACCCATAACAAAAAAAAAAAAAAAAAAAAAAAGGGCTTCCCTAGATTAAATAAAAATATCTGCAACTTGGACTGAGTAATACTGCCTAGGAGTGAATATCTCAAATCAAATAACCCTGCCATGTGAAAACCTTTCAAATGTATGGGACATGTTTTATTCCTTTTTTTTCCAGGCCAGCATCTTATACTTTGGAGACTCTTGCCCCCTCCTTGGTAACACCACTGTGTTTATGCTTTGGGGGCTCTCCCTCTCCCAGCCGCTGTAGGCACAGGGATGAGGCTGCAAATGAGACAATGTCGTCACCCTGGCCACATGACTGGTCTAATAAAGAGAACATAACTCATGGGAGCCTCTCAGTGTTACCATAAGTAGCTTTGCTGGAGCTATCTGGAAACATGTGTCCCATAGTGAGGGGGAGGGCTGTGAGCTTGGAGCTGTGGTGGTCTTGTTTTCTGCTACATAGAACATGTCTGCCTGAAATGGAAGCAGAGTGAAAGCAGAGTGGAAGGTGAAGAGGGAAGAAGAGAAAGAGAAGGAAGTAGAGAGGGAGGAAAGGTGAATTTGAGAGAGCACTTAAGGGCTTGGATCTTTCTATTTCATGTTAATCCAGAGTTTGTGGGTCCTTGAGCTGGTAGATTTTTCCTTCTCTCATGTTAGATTCAGGACACTTGAATCTAAGAGTTTTGCCTAACACTCAACGACTGCATCCCCTATGCTCTGCTACAGCTTCTCTTTCCTTCCTTCCTTCCTTCCTTCCCTCCTTCCTTCCTCCCTCCTTTCCTTCCCTCCCTTCTCTTCCTTCCTCCCTCCTTTCCTTCCCTCCCTTCTCTTCCTTCCTCCCTCCTTCCTTCCCTTTCTCCCTTCCTTCCTTCCTCCTTTCCTTCCTTCCTCCCTTCTCCTTCCTTCCCTCCCTCCCTCCTGCCCGCCTTCCTTCCTTCCCTTCCTTCCTTCCTTCCTTCCCTCCTTTCTCTCTCTCTCTCTTTCTCTCTCTTTCTCTCTTTCCCATCTCTCTCTCTTTTTCCCTCCCTCCCTCCCTCCTTCTTTTCTTTTCTTTTCTTTTCTTTCTTTTGAGGCAGGGTCTGGTTCTGTTGTCCAGACTGGAGTGCAATGGCACGATCTTGGCTCATTGCAACCTCTGCCTCCTGGGTTGAAGCCATCCTCCCACCTCAGCCTCCCAAGTAGCTGGGACCACAGGCACACACTACCACACCTGGCTAATTTTTGTATTTTTGTAGAGATGGGGTTTCACCATGTTGGCCAGGCTGCTGTCAAACTCATGAGCTCAAGCAATCCACCCACCTTAGTCTCCCAAAGTGCTAGGATTACAGGCTTGAGCTGCTGCACCTGACCTTCAACCTGTGCTCATAGAAGAGGATTCTGACCTTTTACTTTTCTGATAGTTTCCCCTTGGATAGAGCTAACTTGTTAGATTTCTTCTAAAAATGTGCCCAGCATCAAGCACAGTAATCCAATCATGTGTCACCTCCTTTCTTGTTCCATGATTTTCTCACTTAGAGAGAAGTTGGAAGCAAAATAGCAGCTGAGCAGTTGTGCCTTCTTTTTTTTCTTAGCCCCCATTGGTGGTCTTTTTTCCCATTGGTTTTCTTTGATCATATTTGATTGAGGGCTTTTGAAGGCCCATTGCCTTTTCAACAAGTTTCCATTATTTTGAGGTCCCAGTTTTCCTGAAACAGTTCATTTCAGTGCTCTTCATTTGCATTTGTGGTTGGTCAAATATTCTATGTTCATTTTTTTTATACATGTCTCTTTTATTCCTAAGTGTTTCAGAGGTCTTCTCGATTCAACGACATTTTCTGCTTTGGGTATCTTCACTCCTAATTTCCTCACTGGGATAATATTTATTTGTAGAATCAGAGTTTTTGGGGTTTTCTTTAAGACCCCTTAATGACTCGAGATGTTTTCTCTCTTGGACTTTCTAGGCATGGGCTTGTACTTTAATGTGTTTCAGAGAGTCTTGAAACCTGCTATAGTAGTTAGGTTAGCTTGGGCCGTGCCCCAACCTAACATACAAGCCCCAGGTTGTACAACGGTACACAGAAGAGTATGTTCTCCCTTCACTGTGGGTTTGGTCTGCTCCTCAAGGTCACGTCCTCCATACAGAGACTCAGGGACCCAGCTCCTTCCGTCTTTTTTGCTCTGGCCAGAGACACCGCAGAGGAAGGCATGGCTTCTTCACCGCCTCCACCTGAAAATGACCCATGTCATTTCTGCTCACCCTTCCTTGGACAGACCTAGTCACATGGCCTCCCAAGTGCAAGGGGGCTGCCAGTACTGTCTTCTGAGTCCCAGAATAATGGGAGAGCTGGTGGTGGTGAGTACTCATCATGCCTACTCCGGCTCCTGTTTGACTACACCCAGAGTTCCCTCCTTTTACTATTATCCAACCTAAGATGACAAGCCCCTTTCTCTCTAAATGTTCATGTTGGCGCATTTGCTTAAACCTGGGTTCTCAGTAGCAAGACTTTTTGTTGCTTCCCAAACACTCCTGGAAGTAGACTCCTGGCGTACCTTTCTGTTTAGCAAATTAGGGCCTCCAGAGATACGTGGTTTGTTGCACTGCTCCAGTACTACCTCCCTTGTCCCTTTGCAGGATGTGTTATTTTTAGGGGACTCTGAGGCAGACTGCTCAACTCCTTCCAAAGGACCGTGGCCCTTACCTATCCCCAACCAGTGGCAGGGGTCCTGCCACCCAGGCAGACTGCCCAATGCTGCAGCTCACCTGCCTTACCTGTCAAGCTCCAACAGCCCAGGATTCCCGTCAATGTGCCCCAAATTCTTCTCTCGCCTTCACTGTGCACCATTTTCTTGGCCCATGAACAGACCTCACTGAACTGATCTGACTACGAGTTTTACCTGCTTGACTATACCACCTCTGTCAATACCGGCTTTTGCATCATTTTTCCTAGATGCTGACCCTTCTTGGGGTGCTAGCTGTGTTCTCAGTTCTCCTGCATCATGCAAGTCCTGAGTGTTCCTGAAGCAGGACTCTCAGAAGCATTATCCCTTGAGAAAAAGACAGCATCTCCTTGGGATAGACTGAACGCTGCCTTCTCTATACCTGATGTGTATAATGTCACCTGGAAGAACAAAGCCATCAGCCTGCATTTCAACTAGATACCGGGGATAGGATCGGGGGCACCTTGTCAAATAATTTAATTGGATTCTCACAACAAAGGAATCAGAATTTCCCACGGAGTCTTTCTGTGGTTATGGACTGGCCCTTTAGAAGTTTCTGCTTGGCTACTCAAGTTCTTTTCTTATTTCTAGTACCCAGTGAGCAAATTTGAAAATATACCAAACACAAAAGAAAAGGAACCACTTCTGCTCTGCAAAATCCTGTGAAGTCTTGTGAAGTACTAACTGCACTGTGGGCAAGGTGGCCTCAAAGAGAGAGGAGTGGTTAGGAAACTGTTCTCTCCTTAAGGGAACGAGAGAAATGGCTACTTGCCATTGGAAAGAGGGTGTGTGTGTGTGTGTGTGTGTGTGAAAGAGAGAGTACATGTCTGTGTGTGTGCCTATGTGCTTGTATGTGTGCATGAGTGTGTGTGTGTGCATGTGTGTGCACATATGTGTGATGACATCAGTTACCCTCTGGACAGCTGGAAGAAAAAGGCAAAGTCATGAGCTATAACCCACATGCAGTTGGGGCCTCAGAGGGGACTGACTTGTCGTGCCTGTGCCCACCCTGAAGGACTCCAGCTGTCAAGAGCCATCTTGCTCTATTTGCAGTTCAAGTGTACTGTGCCTGACAGAATAAATCAGACCTGGGGACACATATGCTGGATTTGAGAGTGGAGGGTTAAAGAAAGGAGGCCCTCTTGGAGAGCAACCAGGGCCCGAGAACAGGGTGAGAGCTGAGTGCATGCATCACATTCCCAACACCAGTTGTTGGAAGCCATGAGTCGCCAGGAGCCTTAGACCCATCTGACCTTCAGGATTGATCACTAACCTGCGGAAGGGAGGGTGATGTTGAATGTTTGAATTTTCCACCTTATTGAAATTAGACTTTTCTGCAACATTGCTGAACTAAGAATTTATTAATTCACATGAAACACCTCTCGTGATGATGAACATAGGTGGTAGCCACTGCAGTTGAAGATTATCTGGGAGTTTACATACAAGAAGGATCCAAGCAAAAATTGTTCTAAAATATTTTTCAATGTGGTCATCCTTTTCCATCGCTCCTGCTTGTTGACTGTGTGGCCTACAGGCTGCCCGTGACCATCTGGGGGTCAGGGGGACCCCGATCTAATCAACCCAGACAGGATGGCCTGGGTCAAACTGGCTCTGTCTGAGGCAATTGAAGACTGCTGGACTCGCACGTTACATGGAGTGAAGTCCAAGTGCACACAAGGGCATATGGGGTGCTATGGACTGAATGTTTGGGTCCCCCCAAAATTCATATGCTGAAACACTGCCCGCCAATGGGATGGTATTGGGAGGCGGGCCTTAGGAGCTGATTGGGGTGAGATGAGGTCATGAAGAAGACACCCCATGGTGGGATGCGTGTCCTTATAAAAAGAGAAGGCACCTGGAGCTCTGTCTCAGCCCTGTGAGGGCGCAGCTAGAAAGCGGCCACCCACAGCCCAGGAAATGAGCTCTCCCCAGGTGCAGAATCTGCTGGCACCTTAATTCTGGACATTCACCTCTGGAACCGAAGAATACATGTCTGTTGTTTACGCCTCTAGTCTATGGTAATTTGTTATAGAGGCTGGAGCCTATTAAGACGTGGGAGGAGAGCCCTGAAGGAGTAGGACCTTAAGAAAGGGACGTGGTCAGCGTGGCTGGAGAGAGAGAGGCAGGAAGCAGGTGAGAGAGGCCAGGGAGGCCGGGGAAGGCTATGTGATTCTGCAAGACTGGCTCACCAGAAGAACTTCCACTTTAGCCCTAGAGGGAGATAAGCTCTGGGTGGTTTGAGCAGGGGAACACGAGTGACTGCATTTTTAGGAGCTCATGGTTGTTGCTTTCTTGAGGACAGCCTCGGGGGAAGGTTGGGTCAGGAAGAAGCAGGCGCAAGGCAGTTATGATAAACCAGGGCAAGTCCCTGAGGGAAAAGGCGGGGCTGGGGAGGTAGGGGGAAGGTGCTCCTTTGAGACAGAGCTGGGAGAATTTGCTGAGGATTGATGTGGAGAGGACCCCAGGCCCAAGGGTATTGCTGTCATCCAGCAGGATGGAGAAGACGACAAGAGACAGGTTTAAGCCCACGTAGAACTGGAAGGAACCTTCCTTCCTTTTTTCCTTCTTCCTTTCCTCTCTCCTTCCCTCCTTCCCTCCCTTCTCTATTTCCTTCCTTCCCTTCCTTCCTATCTTTCTTTTTTCTAGGATGAGAAAAGCGCGTGCTTGTTTGTGTCCTGACGGGGTGATCCAGGAGAGGGGAAATCCCATGATGCCCAAGAGGAAGAGGAGAGAATTGCTGGAGGCCTGTCCTCGAGATGGCAGGAAGGGATGGTTTTAGTGCCCTCGAGGATTTGGCCTTGGCTGGTTCATGAACAGTTGGCACAAACAATTCCTCTGCAATAACAGGAGGGAAGGCCAGGTGTGGGTCTAGACATGGGGAGGTGGGTAGATGCAGTAACAGGAGGGAAGGCCAGGTGTGGGTCTAGACATGGGGAGGTGGGTAGATGCAGTAACAGGAGGGAAGGCCAGATGTGGGTCTAGACATGGGGAGGTGGGTAGATGCAGACATCCTTTGTTGGTTGGTTTTCTCAGTGAGAAAGAAAGTTAGATCATCAGATGAGAGTGAGGCTGGGAGAAGGGCTGACAGTTTGGGGAGAGGGGAGTAGGAGTGACATAGTCTCCTAGGATAGGGGGATACTAAAGTGACCAGGTGAACACAAGATTTCCAGGCAGCTTGGAGGGTCATCCTGAGGTCAGCAGTCCTAAATTCAAGTGCGGCCAGTAGACCAGGTGGGAGTTTTTCTCCTATATAATCAGGTGCAAGGGTGCAGTGAGGGGATGGCAGAGTTGGGTTTAATTGAGTTTGGGGGGTTTTCCAGGCTAACATGACTGTGGAAGAATGGGCAAAAGTGCTGAATGCATATGGAGGGGAAGGATTAAAATGTTGGGCTCTGGAATCCAAGCTGGTGTGGAGGGAATCGAGAATGAAGAGGAAAGGAGGGACCATTGCAAATCTACCATCAGGGAGGTGTAAGTCCCAAGGGGATCAAATTATTGTTGGGGTGGAGGTGCACGGCCAGAAAATAAGAGGTGGGGTCAGGGAGTGGGATGCTTGACAGAGATTACTGTTATGCCCAGACCGTTTATTCCCTGAAGAAGACCACCAGAGTCCAGAGTCAAAGCCAAGCGGCAAGGATCTTTAATGCAAATTCGAACTTGGTCCCTCCGTTCCACAGCATACAAGAGGGCCCCGAACAATGCGCGCGCTCGCTTTTTATAGCCCGATGAAAATAGGACTTGTAAGGTTACAGAGGAACAGGGAACAAGGGAATTCTTTAGGTTAAGCATTACAATTGGTTAACATATTAAGTTTATACATTTAGCAGTTATCTATTGGTTTCCGTGCTTTTAGTAAAACTACAAATGGCGGCGCCCTTATCGGGGATTTCCCAGGATTTCCCAAGCTGAGATATATGGAGGAATGTATTTGCACTGGGCCGTGTTTGCACTGGGCCCAGGAAATTGAGAGATATATGGTGTCAAGCTGAATGTATTTGCTGCAGCAATTACGAAGGGTCACAGTTATGATCATGACACTGTTTACAATGTGATGGAAAGTGGCTCCTGGTATCCTGTGGGCAGCAGGAGCCTGGAGGAGACAAGGAAGCCACTGAAGGGCCAGATATTGGAGGTACCATCCATATGGATATGCACACCTATGAATTATAGCAGAAGCAATGCTGGGAGACAGACAGGGGCCAGGTGCTAAGATCTTCAGGGAATCAGGCTGGTGGCCTCAGAGGAGACCTCTAAGGGTTGGGGTTGGTGCCATAGCCTACAGCATGGGCCACACAGCTTTTTCTTTAGGAAGGGATTATGAGGGACATGAGGAGGGCAGGAGAAAAAGTATGAAGATCTGAAAATGATGGCAAGGAACAAACAGGGCTATCTCCTACTTCTAAGCCCAGGGATAGGATGGGTGTGAGCAAAAGACACTGACCCCTCAGCAGGCAGAAGCACAAGTGGCCTCTCAGGGCAGCACCAGATCCGTTCAGGCAAGGGACTGAAGGCATTGCTCACAGCACGTATTTGTGAGCTGCACAAAATGACAAAGACATAGTTTATTAATATTTTCAACGGGATTTCTATGACATTGATTTTAAATAACATGTTTCCTAAGACATATGAACCTTTAAGACTCATTTATTTCTTACCTGCCCATCATTGTTCTTTCAGAATTCAGGCATTTCAACTCTGGAACTGTTATTATCTGGCAAACTGCAATGCATTATAATTGTTACGCTCTTATGCAGACCAGGCAGCTTTGCTCAAACAATAGCTGGATACTGACATTCCATGTTTCTATTTAGTTTCTGTTTCAGCAGTTGTAAAACACAGGCAGCACTGCTACCCCCAGGTGGTGTTTAGGAAAACTGCATCTTCATCTTCTTCTTTTTTTTTTTTTTTGAGACGGAGTCTTGCTCTGTCGCCCAGGCTGGAGTGCAGTGGCCGGATCTCAGCTCACTGCAAGCTCCGCCTCCCGGGTTCACGCCATTCTCCTGCCTCAGCCTCCTGAGTAGCTGGGACTACAGGCGCCGGCCACCATGCCCGGCTAGTTTTTTGTATTTTTTAGTAGAGACGGGGTTTCACCGTGTTAGCCAGGATGGTCTCGATCTCCTGACCTCATGATCCGCCCGTCTCGGCCTCCCAAAGTGCTGGGATTACAGGTTTGAGCCACCGCGCCCGGCCTGCATCTTCATCTTCTAAGAAATCCCTACCTGAGCACCTTGTCGGTATAGGCTGTCTGGCCTCATCTTTTGAACTTGGTATAACTCAGTGGAATGACTGTAAAGGCTACTAAATGTAGTGTTTTACTGTAGCTGATACAAACAGGTAATTATTTATTAATTGACAACTCTAAGAAAATGAATACTCCTCTTCATACCCAGTGCTCCAATACGCAACCATTGATGTGGGTATGAAGATAAACATGCACACATTTCCAGTTCCTATGGTGCTTGAAGTAGAGGTTGATTAATGTGAATATTTAAGAATTTTCCATCTTCAAAACTTAAAATGAGCATGCAAATAACCATTAAGCATGTGAAATTAAATAAAAACTGAAAAAAATTCAAACTTAAAGCTGTTGGAACTTTAAATTATCCTGAGTCTTGAGAGGAATGTGACTATGCAGCCTGCGTCAAACGTCCTGCAGCTGCAACTTCTGCCTTTCATTTCACCATACATAATTAAGACCAAATGGTGCCAGAGATAAGCCCCCCTCAGATCACTACCACTTCTCATAGAGTAATAATTTTTTTTGAGACAGAGTCTCGCTCTGTCACCAGGCTGGAGTGCAGTGGTGTGATCTCAGCTCACTGCAAGCTCTGCCTTCTGAGTTCAAGTGATTCTCCTTCCTCAGCCTCCTGAGTAGCTGGGACTATAGGCGCGCGCCATCATGCCCAGCTAATTTTTGTATTTTTAGTAGAGACGGGGTTTCACCA
>NW_012117599.1:10446904-10449466 GCF_000951035.1 Colobus angolensis palliatus
GGCTAATTTTTTTTTTTGAGGCGGAGTTTCACTCTTGTCACCCAGGCTGAAGTGCAGTAGTGCGATCTTGGCTCTCTGCAACCTCTGCCTCCTGGGTTCAAGTGATTCTCCTATCTCAGCCTCCTGAGTAGCTGGGATTACAGGCGTGCACCACCATTCCTGGCTAATTTTTGTATTTTTAGTAGAGATGAGGTTTTGCCATGTTAGCCAGGCTGGTCTCGAATTCCTGACCTCAGATGATCCACCCACCTCAGCCTCCCAAAGTGCTGAGATTACAGGTGTGAGCCACCACGCTCGGTGGCACTGACTTTTTAATGGGTAATTTTGAAAACGTTTGCACCAATTCATTTTCTAAAACAGGGAGCCACCATCAGTAAAGGTTATCAGTTAGGGTCTCTTAAATTTTAATTCCTTGATTACTTGACCTCAGGTCTCTTTGGTCTATTACACTCTTACTTTCCCTTCAGGAAAAGAAAATCTGTTTGGAACTACAAATACACATGAACTTGACCCATCTTTTATTTCCTAGCAGTTGTTTAGCCCCAGCAGAAAAAAAAATAGGTACATACACAGTTTCCAGCAAGAAGTATTACTTTAATTCAATGCACCCAATTTGATCGTGTCTTTCCTACATGATGGGTGCCACAATAGGGTCTGGAGATAGAAAGCTGAATAAAATATGATCGCTTCCCTCAAAAACTGTCAACAACTGTTGCTGGTGGGGGGCATAGGTATTTAAGCACAATGGTATCTTAGGTGGAAAGAAAGAAGAAAAACTTTAGACACATTAAATGTGAAAGAGTTTAGTTGAGTAAAGAATGATTTTCCAGTGGGACAGGCCCCTGAACCAGAATAGATTCAGAGCGCCTCCAGGGCTGCCACATGGTGAGATAACAGTCATGCTTAGAAAAGAGAAGGTGAGGCACAGAAACAGCTGGATTGGTTACAGCTGGTGCTTGCATTATTTGAATATGGCTTGAACAGTTGGACATCTGTGCATGGCTGAGCCTCATCTGCTGAGAAGAGTCAGTGACAGTCTGTTTACAGATCCAGTTAGGGTACGGTTCACTGTGTATGGAGAACCTTTAGGCCAAGCTTAAAATATGTAAAGAGGCAGCTTTAGGCTGGGCTTAATTGGAAAAATGTGAGCCTTTTATGGCACTTGTCTTTTTTTTTTTGAGATGGAGTCTGGCTCTGATACCCAGGCACCTGCCACCACGCCCGGCTAATTTTTGTATTTTTAGTAGAGTTGTGGTTTCACCATGTTGACCAGGCAGGTCTCGAACTCCTGACCTCAGTGATCTGCCCATCTTGGCCTCCCAAAATGCTGGGATAACAAGTGTGAGCCACCGCGTCCGGCCAGCACGTAATTAATTCTCTTAGTGTCTCACACTGCTCTTTCCTCTCTCCTGTGCTCTCAACTAGAGAGGATTCTGGAAGGATGGCAGGGGCAGCCTGGTAGGGTTTGAATTTCCAAGATCTGCCCATAAAAACAAACAAGGCACTTAGGATAGCAGAACCAAAGACACTCAGACAACATCTCTCAGAGAGCCAAGTGGGCAGTAAGGAACCCCACACGCCCCAAATACAAGCACGCAGGATGGGACCACCTGCAGCCCCAGGACCAATGTGGTATGAGCGCTTGTGTGGAGGAAGCAGAAGGGAAGGGAAGGGAAGGGAAGGAGGAGGTGGGGAAGGGAAGGGAGGGGAGCCAACTGCCCTGGGACATGGCTCCCCATCCTCCAGCTGCCACTGTCGGAAGTGGGTCGGGCCAACCAGGCACTGTGGAGGCGTCTGCAACATACCTGTTTTGAGATGCCCTGATGTGATCAGCCTGAAGGTGTGGGAGAAACCTGGCCTATACACTCTCCTGACCAAGGAATCCAACTCCCTTCTAAAACAGATCCACAGGGAGGCAAACGCTGGAAGGAGAATCCAATTACAGCCAGACAGGAACGGTAAGAACAGAGAGGAGAAGGTCCAGATAAAAGCAGAAGGTCACAGCTGATAATAATGTGTTGTGTATTTCAAATTCTTAAAAGAATAGATTTTTAACGTCCTCATCACAACAAAATATGTCGGTGAGGTGATAGGTATATTAATTGGCTTGACTGAATCCTTCTACAGTGTAGACATTGTTCCCCATCGCATGTACCAAACATCGCATTGTACGCCATCAATACACACAATTACTGTCAATTTAAGACGAAAGGAGAGGAGGCAGATTGGAGAGAGAACAGGCCATTTTTAACCACTTTGCAAAAACAACAGACGATAGATAAGCTATGCTGACTCCCAGCTCCTGCCAACATGTTCAGGGAAACTCGTTACTAAAATACGTATAATCATAAAAATAAACAGAAAAGAGTCATGGAAAGTTATCATAAGAAAACAGACCATAGGCGTGAAATAAGTCCCTTGAGATGATGAAAATGTAACAGAGGCCCACAAAACGGAGGGAAACTAAGGTTGTGTTTTTTTTTTTTTTTTCTTTCGCCCGGGCTGGAGTGCAGTGGCGCTATCTCGGCTCTCTGCAACCTCTGCCTCCTGGGTTCAAGTGAT
>NW_012117599.1:10450164-10454566 GCF_000951035.1 Colobus angolensis palliatus
GTTTGCGGTCTCGCTGACTTCAAGAATGAAGCTGCGGACCTTCGCGGTGAGTGTTATAGCTCTTAAATATGGCACAGACCCAAAGAGTGAGTGGCAGTAAGGTTTATTGTGAAGAGCGAAAAGACAGCTTCCACAGCACGGAAGGGCACCCTAGCAGGTTGCGACTGCTAGCTGGGGTGGCCAGCTTTTATTCCCCTATTGTCCCCTCCCATGTTCCATTTCTGTTCTATCAGAGTGCCCTTTTTCCAATCCTCCCCACGATTGGCTGCTTTTAGAATCCTGCTGATTGGTGCATTTTACAGAGCACTGATTGGTGTGTTTTACAGTGTTGATTGGTGCATTTTACAGAGTACTGATTGGTGTGTTTTACAGTGTTGATTGGTGCATTTTACAGAGCACTGATTGGTGCGTTTTAGAATACTCTTGAGTAAAGTTTCCAAAGTCCCCACTTGACCCAGAAGTCCAGCTGGCCTCACCTCTCAAAAGCACTCATGTCTGGGAGTTATTTCCAATCTGGGGAAGAAAACGTGGGTTGAGGTGTAAGAGAAAAAGATTGGTTCATTCACGGATGATGGGTGAAACCTGATGACGGGCGTGTCGTGTTTGCAGCATGATTGGCAAGGTTTTAGTCCATGACCTCCTCCTCTTCCTAGGGAGGCCCTCACTCAGTTTCCTTTGTGGGCACCTGTGAATGATGGGCTCTGTCTTCAGCCCTCTCTCCTCTCCTCCTTCTACAGAGGGAGGTTCTACATATTCCACGTAGACATTTCTCCTGAGCCTCAGCGTGTCATGGACTCGAAAGCCCACAGGGGGCGTGTGTAGCTCAAGGTGGCAAGGGCTGAGCACACTGACTTCTCCTTAACCGGCTCCTTCTCTCTCCATTTCCATGAAGCACCTCACCACGCACCTCTTACCCAAGCCAGAAACCTGAGCGTTATCCTGGATTTGGCTCTTTCTGAATCTACAAATCTGATTGTCCCTCCAGCCTGCCTCATGTGCCTCACAGGTCCCATGTCTTTCTCCCACCTCCTTGCTACTTATCCTCTGGACATACAATGGGCATACACCAAGCATCTTACTTCACTCCACACCGTAGTTACAGTGACTTTCTCAGGTCAAAAGCTGGCCACTCTCGCACATTATCAACCAGGCTTATCCCAGGGCACACGGAATTGACTTTCCCAATCTCCTGCCCACCTGCTTGGCCTCATCTTTACTACTCCTGCCCTCCTCTTTACGCCTCAGCAGAATGGAAATCTGATTTGAAGATCGCGATTTCATTCCTGTGTTACTTTGTACATGCATTCCCCTTTCTGAAACAACTTCCCTGTTTGACAGCAAAAGCCAAGACTTTTTCTCTTTGTTTTCTCAGCATCGAGCAAAGTGTTTAATGCGTATATGATACTTTGCTAACTATTTTGAAAAGATAAATAGGAACGCTTCAGAAAACATCATGTTTATTTAGACATATGTCTTTGTTGTCTTGCCTCGCCAATCAGCAACTACAGATGGTTACAGTGGTTCAATTTAGGATTTTTTGACTTACGATGGTGCAAAAGCAATATGCATTTAGTAAAATAGTACTGCAAATTTTTAATTTCTATCTTTTCTGGGGCTAGTGACATGTAGAACAATACTCAGAATGCTGGGCAGGGCAGTGAGCCGGAACTCCGAGTCAGCTATCTGATCATGAGGGCAAACAGCTGATAACGTACAGGGTGCCATGATCCCAGATGATGTTACCCCACTGTAGGCTACTGTACTTGTTCTGAGCATGTTTAAGGTGGGCTAGGCTAAGCTGTGATGGTCTGTAGGTTAGGTGTGTTAAATGCATTTTTGACCTGGACAGTTTCAACTTAACCATGGGTTTATCGGGACGTAACCCCATTGTGTAAGGCGGGGTGCATCTGTAGTTTGAAAGTAACATTCTTCATCACGCACATAAAAACTCACTCCACTTCCAGTCCCTTTACTTCCTTAGATGACTGTGTCATTTGGAAATGAGGACAAAGTAGTAGTCACCTATGAGACACACTGTTGGAAGCTTTCTAATTTTCTTATGAGAGTATCTATCAGTTGAAAAACTGAAATAGTATAGCATTTTTTATGGGCAATGTATGAGAAACTGCTATAATTGGCTCTAGATTTATAGTAAGACAATAAATATAGCAAACTGGATTGGTTTTTAAGGCAGCAGCCATTGTGAAACAAAAAAAATAAGATTGATATTTTTAATCTCAAAATGACTATGTTGTAAACTCTGTTCAGAGATTATCTATTATCAGACTGGAAAAACTCAAACAATCAGAGGAATTTCTCTTAGATTTTCAAAGGTGATTGGGAGATGGACTCAGATGGCACCATGTGGCAAGAATTCATAAGATTACACACGCTTTTTGTAAATTGACCTTTAAATATTAGGTTTGACAGAGAGACAAGTGTATGGGCAGACTTGAATTCAGATAAAGAAAGAATGTGAAAGTATCAGTGTAAACTGTAAACTCAGTTATCAATACAGTGTAGGTTTTTTATTCTGCACATAAACATGATGTACACGATTTCAAGCTAGGTTGAATTTACGAAAACTCCCAGACAGCATGAGAAATAAGAAGGAAGCAAGACAGCAACACTGCCCTTTGCTGGCCGCCCTGTGGGTCATCTCTCGCTGACATCCAAGGTCAAAGCCCTCGGCCGAGGGGCACTGCTGGCAGCCTCTGGGCTGGCTGACAGAAAAATACACTACCACTTTTCATCTTGGTGAGTGGTAAACTGGCGACCTAGGGTCAAAACTGAAGCTAAAGAGATCTGCTGACAAAAAGGCAGAGTGGAAATTATCTAGATGAATCCAACCAGCTGTTAGAAAAACAGAGCAACCCTGCTCTGAAGGTGACAGCAGAGGCCAGGCAAGCGTCTGTCTTTTTCCTGGGACTGGGGCCAGCTTTAAATGCAGCCAAACTAATCCATTGTACCACGGTGAACCAGCCAGTCCATGGTGCCTCTGGTTATCTCTAGGATCATCTGGTACATTGGTAGCTGGGGAGATTGTGGAACCCCATAAAAAACCAGGCAGCCTGCTCTCTTACATGAGTGCATAGAGGATGCTTTTGGGAGTGACCTTTCCAGAACCCTCTGAAGGTCTATACTCCAGGCACCCGAGGTTCCCCACCAAGGGCTTTGTTTGCTCTGTTTCATGCTTGTAACATGCCAGAAGTGCGGGGCAGTTGACACCACCAGGAGCAGCCACTAAAGCAGCTACCAAGAGCCTGCATGCCCAGCATCTTTGCCTTCAGGAGAGGCAGCCCTGGGGCTATCCACACTGTCCAGGAGGCCCAGCGGGTTGGGGCCCCAGCTGCCTACAGAGGAAACCACTCATTAGGGCGCCTTATATACTCCCTTCTCCTCCCCTCCTCTCCCCTCCCTTCTCCTCCCCTCCCCTTCCCTCCCCTCCCCTTCCCTTTCCTCTTTCTTTCTGATGGAGCCTTGCTCTGTCACCCAGGCTGGAGTGCAGTGGCATGATGTCGGCTCACTGCAACCTCCGCCTCCTGGGTTCAAGCGATACTCTCCTTCCTCAGCCTCCTGAGTAGCTGGGACTATAGGCGCGCGCCATCATGCCCAGCTAATTTTTGTATTTTTAGTAGAGACGGGGTTTCACCATTTTGGCCAGGATGGTCTATTATACTCTTACTTTCCCCTTCAGATCACTTCATGATCTGCCTGTTTCGACCTCCCAAAGTGCTGGAATTACAGGCGTGAGTCACTATGCCTGGCCGAGTAATATATTTTTTTTAAGAATGTAACAATCTGTAATCAATCAAATCGCTGTAGTGTATGGAAAAGGTTGCAATCCTGCTAAAATTTCCATATAAGTGAACCCTTAACCTCTCCACTTTGGAACGCTGACTCCATTGGTCAGTGTTTCGGTGTGGACATCCTTGAGCTTTGTACTCCAATAAACTCTATACTTAATCATATTTTCTGAATCTCATTACTTAAGGTTGACAAGCATTATTAACCAATACAGCAGACCTGTGGTTTTCAAAGTGTGTCCCTTGACTGACAGCATCAGCATCACCTAGGAGCTTGTCATAAATGCAAATTTCCAAGCCCCATCCTGACCTATTGGATCAGCTACTCTAGGGAGGGGCCAGAAATCTAAGCATTAATGAGAGACAGTCTGCTGTTCCTGGAAGACTGAATCTGAATCCATATGTGGTCTCTCAAGAGCTATTTAACTCTTGGCATTATTGTAGCTCATCTCACTTGCCACCAACTTCACGCAAATGCTGTGAGCCTCACATAAGGTGATCTTTGTGAAGCCAGTTTGGAGACTGCACAGTAGCAATGAAACAAAAGGAATTATAATAACTGCTATCATTTTTGCACTGATTTTTTTTTTTTTTTT
>NW_012117599.1:10458191-10539468 GCF_000951035.1 Colobus angolensis palliatus
TTTCTTTAAAATACTGTATCTGCAATATTAAGCTTAATTACTCCTATCTAGGTTATACTTAAAGCTAAATTCTCGTAACCTTAGTGCTCAACGCCTCCCCTCCTCTTCTCCTTGTTTAAAGACTTTCACTCATAAATCCACAAATCAGAAAAAATTCTTCGTTGGGCCATATGTCCATCTTTTTTCTTTAAAATACTGTATCTGCAATATTAAGCTTAATTACTCCTATCTAGGTTATACTTAAAGCTAAATTCTCGTAACCTTAGTGCTCAACGCCCGCCGCCGCCCCGCCCCCAGGCAATTGCAGTTTTGCTAGAAGCTCTTTCGCTCAGCTCCTCTGAGGGCTCTGTCATCTGTCCCGCAGCTCCCACGTCCTGTGGTTCCCTGGATGGCACTGGCTTCCTCAGCCCCTGCGACGTTACCTTTTATGCTTGTGGATTCTAATGTCTACGGAGCAGTCTTCACTTAGACTCAAGGAAGAAAACTGGGTGAAAACCCCAATCTCGCTGCAAGGCCCACAGCTCACAGGTGATGACGGGGCCGTAAGGAAGCCACCCTGAGTGGAGGATGCTGCCGTGAGCCTGCCCACCGCGTCCTGGTTTGGTCGCTAGACTTACATTTCCCTAATCCTGCCAGAAGTTCTCTCCAGGGAGGAGATGTTTTGAATATTCACCTCATTTTGACGGTGAGCGGCTTGAAGCAGTTTGGAAGTTGCTGTCAGTACCGAAGCTCTTCAGATCTTCACACTGATTTACGTAGAAAGAACGGCTAGGGAAATTCCTAATCTGTTTCTCATCTTTACTGCAGCTTAAACTCAAATCCTTGAGCCTGTGAAACGTGTCCTTTTCCTCTGTAGACGCTTCATTTTCACAAGCCTGCATAAAAACTGCTTAGAAGCATTCCTTTCCGCCTGTCACCTTCCTTCACTTGTGGAGTTGCTTCATTCCTAGTAGGGTTTCTTCAATTACCTTCTGCAGAACAGCACCGGGTCCAGTCCCTGGGGATCGGCAACATATAAACCCACAGCCAGCACCGCAGTGGAGCCTTCTGTTCCTTCCCATCCCTGATGAGATGAGAAACTGGAGTGGCAGATTTGCTGGCAATCAATCGCAGGGTTGCTTTTTAGCCACCCCGTCTATCAATCTGCCTTTTCCCTCAGCATGTGTGCAGTAATTTATTCAGCTCTCCTTCACTACAGTTTGTTTGCAGTGTGTGCGTGTGTGGGAGAGAGACAGAGAGGCAGAAAGATAGAGACAGAGAGAGCTACAGAGAGACACTGAGATACAGAGACAGGTCAGAGACAGAGAGATAGAGAGACAGGGAGATACAGAGATACAGAGACAGAGATCAGAGAGACAGAGAGAGATACAGAGACAGAAATCAGAGACAGAGACTGAGAGAGACAGAGAGATAGTGTCCACCTCCCCACACATACTTCTTTAGTTTCATCTGCATGCCGTAAGTTTTATGCTTAGGGGAAATCTCATTTCTTCCGGATAACCTTGGGCTTTTCAAGTCTCTAGTCTAAATTGTGAGGATTCATTTATCTCTTTTTCTGTAACCTGAATTTTGACCTTCTTGTCCGTTTTCTCCTCCCAGTGCTTTCTTTTCCTCCTAACCTGGGAATGAAGTTTTAAAGCTGAGGGTCTAGGTGGACCTTAGGGGAGTCGGGCACGGCACCGCCTCCACCCCACGCGTGGCAGGGAGACCCGGCTCTCTCCGCGGGCCCTAGAGGTGCTGCGCTGCTCGTGGCGGGCAGGAGGAAGTGGGCCTCCCTGCTGTTGCCTGGGATGCCTCCCTTTGGACATCTGCGGGTGTTTTTGCTGATGCGTGTTTCTGAAGCTCAGGTCAAGGCAGTGCCTATCCGTGATTGAGCTCGGGAAGCACTCAGGACGTATCTGGCATTTTTCTGGCTCATAACCTCATAACCAAACAAATCACAGCTCCCCTCCACCAAAAAAAAAAAAAAAAAAGAAACAAATGCTGTTACCTTGGCTTATAAGTATGGAGTAAATGGACCAAAGTGGGGTCAGATATCTGCCTCTGTGAGTTCATTCAAGTGGGGAGAACCCTCCTAACCGCTCGTGGGGTTTGAACAGATGCCTGCGCCCGGCAGATTCTCCTACATGGAAAACGTTCAATTTCACTCGGATTCAGGCTGCTTCCGGCGCTAGTTTCCCAGCTGGGGGAAGTGAGCGGATGCTGCCATCTAGAGTCAGGATGAGGTAAAGCCCCCAAACCCCTTGGGTTAGCGTTGAGTTTTCTGTTTCCTCTCGCTTTAGAATTCTCTCTCATTATTTGTTTTATACTCCTACATCACATTGACAATACCTGGAGGAAAGAATTCCAGGGAATGATTCTGTCCTTAGCTGTCTGATGGGATGCTACTTATTCACATACCTGTAGACGCCCCCATGTGTGCCTTGCACAGTGCCAAAAACCTCGGAATTCACTTAGACAATACATATTCTTATCAAATAATCTGTGCCCTAAGGTCACTTATTAAATCAGTTATTTAAAGGAATGAGTTTATCCGTGAAACAAATTTTCAAAAGGATAATAATGCTGGATCATTGGTTGCTTGCATTTAAAACGCTTACGTATTTGACAAATTCCAAATTCCAAAGAGGTGGCACCTGTTTACCTCTAGCAGTGTATAAGGGCACCTTTCCGTCCAGCACTGCAAACATTGTGTATGATCAAGCTGGTAAAACAATTTGTACTTGGATAGGAGAAAAGGATCTCTTCTAATAAATAGTTGGTGAATTTTAAAATGTGAGGTTGAAATTGGTAAGAACTTATTTAAAGTCACTTATTTATGTATTTATCTATTTAGGATTGTGTCCTATCATGTCATTTGCTTATTTTATTTCTATTAGGTTTTTGTTTTACTTTTTGCTATGGATCTGATAATTTTTTAATGTCATAAGGAAATCAGGTTTTCATTAGATTCCTTGTAAATACAGTTTCTCCAGTTTTCACTTGACTTTTTACATTTGTTTATTTTTAGAAAATAATTTTGTCTTGAAGATATTTTGAAATTCTTTGGTTATGTCCACACATCTTCTCCCTTATGGCTTTTGGCCTTAGGAGTACTGTTGATCTAGATAAAGAGGTAAACAGAGTCCTGGCGCCTAGCTAGTGATAAATAATTTGCTGAATGATGAGTCCTTGCATGAAGCCTTTTTGTGATAGTGCTGATTTTGCATCCTTCACATGATCAGTGTGGATGCTTTCCCTGCCTGCATTGGAAGACCATTGGCCATGCCCATGGCAAGGAGTGGAGTGGAGGGAAGCTCTGGGAGTATCAGGCTCCGGCTCCACTTCTCTGCAATGCTCCTGGCAGGTCCTGCATGCCTCCTGTGACTGCTGTGCCTCAGGTTCCCTCCTTTCCTGGTGTCAAGACGATGGCCTCAGGTATGCACTCTCATCAAACATGGCACAATCCACAGAGAAGAAAAAGCCATATCTTTCCATCAGTGCATTTCAAGGACTAGGAGGCTTCTCTAAAACAGCACCTCGCCTGTCATGGCCCACAGTGCGTCAGGTGCCTGTGCCATGGACACACAGCAGCTGGAGGAGGCCTTGGGGGGCTTAGGATGGAGCAAACCTCGGCTCTTCAAAGGCAGCGATGCCTTAGGCATTTAGGGCAGATCTGTTACCAAATAGTCAGTCCTCAAGTTAGCTGTCAGACACCTTTTAAGTAAGAAGGGCCCACTGATGTGGTGGCACCAGGTCCAGATTGGCAGGAAAGGATCCTGGGCTTGCTCGACCCAGAGAGACAGGGGAACTGGGAGGGCGGCCTTAAGGAAGAGTGTGACCCAGAGGCTGGGCTAGGGGGTGGAACCATGAAAGACAAGCATCACTCCTGGTTCCTTCCACCTCTGTTCAACACCACTCTTCTTGCTGTGATTCCAACAACATTTCCTATATCTGAAAACATTTTGAGAGAAGACTTGTGAGAATCGTTTCACAAACTTAGAGGCAAGAAGAGTTCAGAAAAGTGGTCCCAACATAGAAAGAAAGTATGTAAAAGTCTATTGTTTTTCTGTATGCTGCAAAAATAATGTTGAATATGTAACGGAAAATATTTTGTTAACAACAAATATAAAAGAATAAACCAACAGAAGCCATAAAATTCTAGATGAAAAAACTAGAATTTACCTGAGAGTCACGAAAGATTTCAGTAAAAGCAAAAACAGTCAGTAATTCTGCAGGGAAAAGCAGAGTATTGCAAGTATGTCAATGCTTTTGACAATGATTTTATATTTATGTTACTTGGAATGAGAGGTTGGTTGTGAGCAGGCATGTGCTTGGGGAAGGTAAGTTAGTAAGTGTGGAGTTAATGAGTGGAATGGGCATGGTGTAGATAGTGCGTGGGTTTACACGGGGTGTAGGTGGGTAGTGGGGTCGGGGTAGATAGTTGAGTGAGTCAGGGCTGAGGGTAGCGAGTTGTGTGGGCTAGGGGTGGATACTGAGTAGGAGGCGGCAGCATATGGCTTAGAATTGTTGTTTGAAAAATATTCTACTTCGTTCAGAAGACTGTTCTGAATCTAGTTGTGTTGTAGTATAGCAGTAGTAGAAATTTTGTTTAATTGCCTTAAATATATTTTATTTCTGTATGTATTTAGGATCTTACTCTGTGGCTTAAGCTCAGTGCAGTGGTGCCATCAAGGCTCACTGCAGACTCAAAATCCTGGGTTCAAGCAATTTTCCCACCTCAGCCTCCTGAGTAGCCAGGACTACAGCATCATCACGCTCAGCTAATTTTGTATTTTTGTAGTGACAGGGTATTGTTGCTTGTAAATGTCGCCAGGCTGGTTTTGAACTCCTGACCTCAAGCAATTCTCCTGCCTCGGCCTCCCACGTAATAACTGCTTGGGTTCAGATAGTGTGTGCTGTTGGTTTTTCTAGGTGACATTTGAGAGTTCAATTATTTTACTTCATTTTTCTTTGGCCATACAGATCTAGCCAAGCCTAGAATACTCGGTTTGGCCAAGGACAATTGGCCTCTCTCTCTCTCTCTCTCTCCCCCCCTCCCTCCCTCCCTCCTTCCCTCCCTTCCTCTTTCTCTTTCTTCTTTCTCTCTCTCTCACTTTCTTTTCTTTTCTTTCTTTCTTTCTTTCTTTCTTTCTTTCTTTCTTTCCTTCCTCTCTCTTTTTCTCTTTTCCTTCCTTCCTTCCTTTCTTTCTCCTTCTTTCTTTCTTTCTTTCTTTCTTTCTTTCTTTCTTTCTTTCTTTCTTTCTTTCTTTCTTTCTTTCTTTCTCTTTCTCTCTCCTTCCTTCCTTCCTCTCTCTTTTTCTCTTTTCCTTCCTTCCTTCCTTTCTTTCTCCTTCCTTCCTTCCTTCCTTCTTCTCTCTTTTTCTCTTTCTCTTTCTTTCTTTCTTAGATTTTAAAAAAATGTATAATTGACACATTTTCATTGTACATGTTTATGGGGTACAGTGTGTTGTTTCAATGCACACATACATTGTATAATGATCAAATTGGAATAATTACCACATCCGTTACTTTAGACATTTATTATTTCTTTGTGGTGACAACATTCAGTATCTTCTAATTATCTTGAAATATACACTACATTATTTGCTGTGGTCACCCTACTGTGTAATAGATACCGTTCTTCCTTTGTAACTGTGACTTTGCCCGGTTGACCACCCTCTCCGGTTGCCTGCCTCCTCCCTGCTCTCCCCATTGTCTTCCATGAAATCAACTTTTTAAGATTCCAGATATGAGTGAGATCCTGCAGTGTTTGTCCTTCTGTGTCTGACTTATTTCTCTTGACCAGAGTCCTCTGGGTTCACACACGGCCCCTCTTAGGGGTGAGCTTGCAGTGCTGTGGGTCAGCCGAGGGGTGAGCTTGCAGTGCTGTGGGTCAGCCGCCGGGGATCAACCTCAGGGCTCTGCGGCTCAGCCTCCTGGCACTGTGGTTCCGCTCTTCTTGCGCTCCGCGGCCCCCTGCTGCCCAGCCAGGGTATGCGCAGCGAGTGAGGAAATCCTGTGCAGCCTGTGAACCTTCCTATTATGTCTTGTTTCTTGGCCAAAAAATGAGACTTACGTTTTCATTGCTTCTGCTCACTTCAGAAGAATGGACACAAAGCACTCACTACCCTTTAACCTAAATCAAAGATAAGCCAACATTTCTAACAAGAGCATGGATTCTTACTTTGGAGTCCACGGACTCTTAAAAGGTATGCAGGTGGTGGCCGGGCGCAGTGGCTCACGCCTGTAATCCCAGCACTTTTGGGAGTTCCAGGCGGGTGAATCACGAAGTCAGGAGATCGAGACCATTCTAGCCAAAAACCCGCCTCTACTAAAAATCCAAAAAAATTAGCTGGGCCTAGTGGCACGCTCCTTGTAGTCCCAGCTACTCGAGAGGCTGAGGCAGGAGAATCTCTTGAACCCGGGAGGCAGAGGTTGCAGTGAGCCGAGATCGCGCCACTGCACTCCAGCCTAAGTGACAGAGTGAGATTTCATCTCAAAAAATAAATACATAAATAAATAAAAGTGTGCGGGTGGGCCTCCTGGAGGTGACTAAGCCGTCGTGACAGTTAGTGTGAACGCGTATTTACCTAAGGTTACACCTTTGGCTTTCACCAGATTCTGTATAGGGTTCATATTCCCAGAAGTTTAATATATATTACTCTGGAACAGTGCTTTTGAAACTTTTTGGACTGTGCACCCCCAATATATGTTTATTTATTTACTCATAACTTGTATATGAGTACTCAATGATGAGCTGAAGGTGAAATAAGGATGTTGAAAGACGAGAAAGACATTGAAAGACATGTAATAAGGATGTTGAGAAGGATGTTGAAAGACATCCTTATTTCATGTCTTTCAATGTCTTTTAATGTCTTTCTAATGCTGATGGGTTTATGATAGCATTAACCGATATCGCAGGCAGAGGTTTGCCGCCAATGGTGGAAATATAACCATATTCCTTCTTGACAGTTTCTGTTTAACTTCTTTTCTTCTCTGATAAATATTCTCATTGCTTCTATCTTGAAATGTGGTTGATGAAGAACTAGTATTAGAGGTAGTATTAGGACCCTTCTACTCCTAATGCTAGTTATTTTTTTGAGGTTCACCTGGGCTGGCATTATCAGGACCATATTGAATCTATACTGAATACACAAGAATCTTTTTAAAGTCACTTTTCCATCTCGTGAAGTTATTTTGTTTAAAATGAATCAGCACAATCAGCAATCCAATCAACAATTGGCTCTGATACAAGCCGTTTCTCTGTTGTGGTTGAATAATATTTTTAAAATATTGTTTGAAAGTCTGATTTCTTTTTCTACCTCCCTATTAGTTTTGAATATTACTACCATTTACAAAACAGCTAGGTCTGACTGGGACTCATTGCTTCTAGGAAGGAATGTTTTGGTATTATTGTGTGAATATATTCCAAAAAACCTGAGAATTAACTCAGTATTATGACTAATAATAAAGTTCACTAAGCTGGCTGAATACCAACATGTATGTACATGTACAGGTATATATGTATACAGTAACGTTCCTCTGTATCGGCAAAACCAGCTAGAGAATAGAGTTCATTCAACATGTATATATTGAGTGTGGATTTTCCTCTAGGTCCCTTTAGCCTTGGGAATATGGCTGTGAACAAAGCAGATAAATCCCTGTTTTCACTGGCATTTATATTCTGGTAAAGACCAACAGAGAATTAACAAATAAGTAAAATATGCCACGTGTGAGATGTGTTATGGCCCCTGGGAGATGGAGATGTGAGGAAGGAGGAAGATTGTGGGTGTGGGGCTGTGACTTTAAATAAGGGGTCACGGAAGGCCTCATAGAGAAGGTGTAAATTGGTAAAAACCTGGAGGTGGTGCAGGAGACAGCCATACAGGTTTCTGGGCGGACAGCATGCCAGGCAGAAGGAAAAGCAAGTGCAAAGGCCTTGAGATGGAAAACTTGCCATTCTGGAAGCAGCAGGTCAGTGGGGCTGGTCAGAGTGAGTGCATGGGAGATATGTTGTAGGAAATGGGTTAGAAAAATAGGTGGAAGCCAGGATACACAGGATTTCAGAGACTGCTGGTGAGAGACACGGAAGCTTCAAGGAAGAGTGGCATCATCTGGCATTTTTTTTTTTTTTTTTTCATGATCTTAGCACACTGCAGCCTCTAACTCCTGGGCTCAAGCCATCCTCCTGAGCCTCCTGAGTAGGTGAGACTACAGTGTACCACCGATGCCCAGCTGATCTGGCTAAATTTTTAACAGGACGTATCTGCCTGCAGAGCAGAGACTAGGCAAAAGGTGGGAAGAGCCGAAGTGACTTTGGAAGAGTTGGGATATTTTTTAATAATAAGATAATGTCATTCTTGGGCACCATGTCCCTCAGAATCCTGAGGCGTATGGGCAGTCAGGGGAACTAGCATATCCTCACCTCTGTGCCTCACTTGTCAGATCTTTGCTTGCTCCTGCGATCTCACAAAATCTGGCCTCCTCTGAGCCTTGTTAGTGCCCATTCCTCTGTTGTCTTTATGTCTTCTTCCCTAGGACTTGTCCTTAAAGCAACTTGCCTATGTATCTACCTCCAACTTGGAGATCCTTTTGCCCTGATGCTTGTGGGACCACATTCCATTTGAGAAGAGGGCTTTTCTTTGTATTTGCCTAACCATGAAGTCTATTTGGCTGTGTACGGACACAGCTGTCTTTCTCCTCAATGTGAGTTTAGGTTCAGAGGACTAAGACCTCTCACCAGACCTTTTTGATGTCCGGTCAAAAACTGGGTTATGTAGTGGTGTACATAGTTAGAGATCAGAAGGTATCTTTGAATACAGGGTTTTATGCCCCTAAATTTCTTTACCCTAAAGCGAGGCAGGGCCCTTGTGAATGGATTAATGCCATTATTCCTGGAGTGGGTTCCTGATAAAGGGATGAGGTTTGGTCCTCTTCTTTCCCTCTGTCACCCTCACACCTCTGCCATGGCATGATGCAGCACTAAGGTTCTTGTCAGATGCCAGCACATGCTCTTGGACTTCCCAGACTCCAGAAACATGAGTTTCTGTTCATTCTAAATCACCCAGTCTGTAGTTTTATTCTATAGTAGTGTAAAACAAACTAGGACACCACTACATATAGAAATGCTTTTTATATCAGGACTGATGTCATTTGAATAAACACACAGGCTATACACTGCACAGCTCTGGAGGCCACCATTTATACAGGCTCTAATGCGGGTTGATACCTCTGGGATTAAACCCCAGGTGGCCTAGAAAATCTAAAAATTTGAAGCAAAGTCTTCATAAATAATAGTTACCTTTACTCTCTATGGTGCACTGACATTATCCTATGTTATCCTGCCCCATCCTGTCCTATCTGTTAGTCCATTTTACATTGCTATAAAGGAATATATGAGACTGGTTAATTTATAAAGAAAAGAGGTTTATTTGGTTTACAGTTCTGCAGACTGTACAAGAGGCATGGTGCCAGCATCTACTTGGCTTTTGGGGAGGCCTCAGGAAACTTTTCCTCATGGCAGAAGGTTAAACAGGAACAGTCATGTCATATGGTGAGAGAGGAAGCAAGAGAAAGAGGAGGAGGTCCCAGGCTCCTACAAAAACCAGCTCCCCTGTGAACTAATAGAGTGAGAACTCACTCATTACCATGGGGAGGGCACCAAGCCATTCATGAGGGAGACATCCCCATGACACAGACACCTTCCACCAGGCTGCACTTCCAACATCAGGGATCAGATCACATTTCAACGTGAGATTTGGAGGGGACGAATATCCAAACCGTATCACTAATGTATGCCATCCTATCCCATCTTCTTCCATTTAAAAATGATGGTCAAGCCAGGCGCAGTGGCTCACACCTGTAATCCCAGAACTTTGGGAGACTGAGACAGGCAGATCACTTGAGGTCAGGAGTTTGAGATCAGCCTGGCTAACATGGCGAAAACCCATCCTACTGAAAATACAAAAACTAGCCTCGTATGGGGGTGTGTGCCTGTAGTCCCAGCTACTCAGGAGGCTGAGGCACGAGAATTGCTTGAACCTGGGAGACGGAGGTTGTAGTGAGCTGAGATTGCACCACTGCACTCCAGCCTGGGTGACAGAGAGTGAGACTTTGTCTGAAAAAAAAAGAGAGAAAGAAAAAAATGGTGGTCAAGACCTACTGCATGGGGTCCAATCAGGGAAGCAGAGCCACCATGAGTATTATAGAATATGAGATTGCTTGTAGGGCTTGTTACTTTTACACAGTTGCACAATTACTATTGTGGTGCCAGGGAAGCTTTGCTTACCTGGAGAAGTAGAGATCTGAAAGAGGACAGTGATTCGGAACTACACTGGGAGAAGTGGACAAGTCTGAGGAAAACTGTTGTCTCTGCAGCTATTGAGGTCCTGAAGTGGTTGTTGTGGGCCTGCAGAGGAGGCAGCTGGGAACACACACTGGACATAAGGTGGAGAAGGACAGAGACAGACTGGAACTCATGGAGAAAAGCGACAGGACACCCTGGAGCCTGGTCTGTCTCTCGTGGAATCTAACTTTGAAGATGTGTTTGAACAGCAGAAAAAGCTGGTTCCTCATCTTGGAACTATATACATGTCCAGCCTGGGGACACTGAAAGAGATGATCTGGCAGGTGCTGGGGGAGCTGCAGGTCAAGCTGCTACCCCATGCAATCCCACGCCAACAGGCTGAGCCAACACATCAGTGACAATGCGCACAATCCACTGCTGGGTTGGGGCCATATGTTGAGTTTCTGAGAGTCATAGCAGTGGTTTCATGTCAGTTTCCACATCCTGCCCAGATTTCTCTTACAGCCAGCCCCAATCTGGTGCCATACATGGAAGGGAAATTTGAAAAAGAGGGTTCTAGTTTAGATAAGATTACAGTACAAAATCAGCCCCTCCAGGGGTATTTTTCAGTGACGTGCTAGAGTCAGCTTGAACCAGCTCCTGGGCGCCAGTTGTTAAATTTTCAGGAATTTTGCAAGCTGGTAGTTAAGCTCAACCATTATTAAGGTTCAATTATCTGAACTTACAATTAAAATAAATTATGCTAAAAACAAAGATAATACAATACTCCAAGCTCACACTAATATTTTCAGTTTTGTCTAGTGTATCTTCATGATGGTCAGCAGAGCCTTGGCTCAGTTCTTCCAGGTTCCAGCTGCTACCCTTTCTGTTGGCTTACTGGGGTCTCACCCATACATTTGAAGTTTAGTACTCGCCAGAGATTTGGAGGATAATTACATGTAGATTCTGGGGTATGCTTTCTCCCAGGATTTTCCTTATACTTTTCTAGCTGTTCTGCCAGACTCTAACTCTGTCTTCTAGTACCTGTTGCCAGAACAGCTACAATTTTCTGACCCTCAAAGCTGTGCCCACGTATCGGGTGGTACCCATAGGCAAAAAGCCACAGATTCATACATGTTCCCTTCTAGGTTCCATCTTTCCAGGCTGGACATCCCTCCAGTTTCTGCTTGCATTAGCCTGGGCTCCAGGTGCCTTCCATAGCCATTTTGTTTGGTTTTAACTGTATTTTATTTCTGAAGGAGACTTAGTCTGATCAAGCTACTCTGCTATGACCAGAAGCTGGATTATTTCTAGTTATTCTGGGAATTCTAGTTATTTTTAAACTGAGATCAGACATTATGCCTGAAAACACCTAGAATTGCTGAGAGGAAGTCTCCTATTAATTAACTATTTTTAAATGGTAGGGCAGGTATCTTTTTCTTCTGGTAGGCTTTTAGATATTCCTCTCATCGCAAATGTTTTGCAGTTTCACCACTGTGTGTCCAAATAATGATTTAATTTTAATTTTATTTCTAAGAATTAATATATGGAATTGACTTAATTTTTCTAAATTAATTATGGACGTGCAGTTTTAAGAAATAACACATAGACGTCCTACATACCCCTCACCCAGTTTCACCCCCATGGTAACATCTTGTGTAACTATAGTATGATTTCACAACCAGGAGGCTGACATTGATAGGATCCATTGACCTTATTCAGATTTCACCAGTTTTACATGCACTCATTTATGTCTGTGTGTATTTTTTGTTCTATGCAATTTTATCACCTGTAGATTCCTGTGATGTCACCATGGTCAGGATACAGAACAGTTTCATCCTAAGAATTTCTTTTGCTACCTTTTTATAGCACCACTTTCTAGTGACTGACTACCACTAATCGGTTGCCTTTTTTTTTTTTTACAATTTTAAAAATTGATGCATAATAGAGGTACACAGTTTTGGGGGTACATGTGATAATTTAATGCTTTCATATAATTTGTAAAGATCAAATCAGTGCACTTGGGATATTCATCACCTTAAACATTTGTCATTTCTTTATGCTAGAAACATTGACTTATTCTCTTCTAGTTACTTTGAAATGTACAATAGATTATCATAAACTGTAGTCACCCCACTGATCTATAGAACACTGTGTGTGTTTTTTTCTTTTCTATCTTTATACATTTATTTCAAAAACATTAAAGAACATTAAAAAGTTATGCACTATGTAGCCTTTGCAAAATATTTAACATAAAATATTTAAAAATAAAAATAAAATATTTAAAATATTTAAATAAGTCTCAGTGGTTGATCTGAAGCAACCTGATTTGACATGTCTGGGACTTGTCTTCACATTTAGATTTAGTTTTCTGTGATCTAATATTAGAAAGATGGCTTTTAATAATCTTTCTTTGCATTTCTCTCCTTTCAGCATCTAAAAGAGACAACAAGCTTGAGCCCACTCAAACATTTTTCATGTTTGAATTGATTTAAAAAATGTGAGCCTTTTTTAGTAGTGTTTTCTTCTGGAGGGAAGCATCCCTGGAGGAAAAAAGTGTAAAACATTCAAATAATCTTCACTACTTCTTGTAGATACTACATATCATCTTCAATTACCATGCTGGGCTCTCAATGAACCTGGCAAATTTCTGATGGTATCAGAGGATTTGCTGTTGCTCACTGAAGCTGTTGATTTTTGATTTAAAAATTCCTCTGCTCATTGAGAATCTAAAGTGTATTCCTTTTTCAGTTTGATTGTCTGAACTTGGAAACCTTCTGTATGTTTTATCATGATGCTGCTTTCGGTTTACTCATTGTTCTCTACAGTAAGTAGCCATATCTGCAGAGTGGGGCTTTCACAACAGCTTCTGAGGTTGGGCCTCTGGCTTACTATAGACTTCCTCTTGCCTGATGTTTTCTCACCATTTTTTCATATACATGTTAGAGGGATGAAGCTGTCTCTGGGAGCAAGTGGCTAACCTGCTGGGATTGCTTGCCTTTGGCATCCTGTGAGGTCAACCATGAAGTCAGGACTTTCCAAGATTATAATGGAGCAATTGCTCATTTCCTCCATGTTCCCTCATCCTTTGTTACCAGGAAGCCCACAGACTGCCCAGGGACCAGGCTCATGGTGGGAAGTGGCAGCTTGAGGTTGGCCAGACCACACCCTCACTATGATCTCCATAAATACTGCTTCTGGGATGTCTGTTACACAGATATTTGAGCCTCTCACTCTGCCCTCCATAAATCCTCCCTGCTCTTCTGTACATTCTTTTCTCTTTGTCTGTGTATGACGCATTCTGGGTGAATCCCTTGGTACCTCTATTAGTCCATTTCACACTGCTGATAAAGACATAGCCAAGACTGGGTAATTTACAAAAGAAAGAGGTTTAATGGACTCACAGTTCCACATGGCTGGGGAGGCCTCACAATCGTGGCGGAAGGTGAAAGGCATGTCTCACATGACAGCAGACAAGAGAAGAAAGCTTGTGTAGGGAAACTGTCCTTTTTAAAACCATCAGATCTTGTGAGACTTATTCACTATCACAAGAATAGCTTGGGAAAGATCTGCTCCCATGATTCAGTTGTCTCACACACATGGGGTCCCTCCCACACCAGGTGGGAATTCTGAGAGCTACGATTCAAGATGAGATTTCGGCGGGGACACAGCCAAACCACATCAGTGCCCTATTCCAATTAAACAACTTTTCCCTACTGTGTCCACTTTACAGTTTATCCCATTAACTGCGTTTACTTATTTCATTGTTAATTTTTTTATTTTCCAAATTTATAATTGTTTTTTCACACTTATCTATCTTATGTTTTATGAATTTATTTTGTACTTTCTTTTGTTAATGGAAGCTGTGCTTTTACCATCTTTGATATCATAATTATACTTACTGAACACAATGCTCAATCATTAATTTCCACTGGTGTGAACTCACAGTCCTATTTTTAAAATTTTATTGACTTTTTCTTAGAGAATAGCTCCTTTGAGTTGGAGATTTTCTTGCTTTTGTTCACTTCTATTATTTATTTGCTTTTCCCTGAGTCTCTTTTCTTATCTGGTAATTTTCTAGTTTTGCTGTTGCTCTCAGTCAGCCCCTCAAGCCTCCTGGCCTTAAGTAAAAATCATGATGGATTTCAAGGACTTCTGTTCCATTACGATATTGGGAATATTATTTAAAATAACTAGAGGTAGCTCGGTTTAGTTTCTCATCATCTCGAGTTCACATTTTTGCCAACCCCAGAGAGAAGGTGGCCCAGAAGTGGTCAGCTTAATTCTTAGTCACCATCCATGAGCTGGCTCCAAGATACCTTCTTGCTAAAGAACTTCTAGTGCTTTTTGCCCTGCAGTAGCCAGGTTACTATTCACCTATCTCTTGTGACCCTGAAGGCCAGGAGGCCTTCCTCTTATGACCTGGCAGTTGTCTTTTGATTTGGTTCACAGAACTGTTTTCTTGGTTTTCAGTCCAGCTATAGTCTTTGGGTTGACTCTTTCTGTATTTTACCATATTGCTGTGGGTTTGGCACAGAGAGTATGGCCTTAGCAAGGATACCTAATCTCTCGAGATAATCTGAAAAACTGGGATGATAGTAATGTTCTTTACTTTGTAGGGTTGTGTTAAGAATCAAATCAGTTAGTGCATATAAAATGCTTAGCACATAGCTATTTTTACCATAATATAAATAATACCTAGCACAAAGTACATGCTTGATAAATATTTGTAGGGTAGAGTAGTTTAGTTTAATACAAACAAATGCATGAAGCGCTCCTGGTTACATCTGATAATGATTGTATTAGCCAAGGTAAGCTGGGTTATGCTGCAGCCACTAACAACTTCTGACTCTTAGTAGTTTACAACAATACAGGTCTGTTTCCCGCTCTCACTGCCTGTCCATCACAGGAAATTTGGGCTTTGTTCTGCTCTGTTTTTATTCATATTCTGGGTCCCAGGTCATTGGAGGAGTTGCTTGCTTAGACACCATGGTAGTAGGAAAAGAGAATGGCCCTTAGCACTTCCTCTTCAAAGTGGCAAATGCTGATACTGCTCACATTCTTACCAAAACAAGTAATGTGACCATTTGTTTGATGGGGCCAGAGATGCAATTCTACCGTGTGCCCACAAGGAGAGAACTGAATATTTGTAAACATCCTGATGATTTCTGCAATGATCACCATGAATAAACATTCACTGGATGCTTGCTTGAAGTAAGGTTTGTACTAGTTAGCCTACAAGGAGGTAGAAGTAACTTTTAACAACAGGACTCTTTTGATAATAGCAGCTTTATCTTTACTCAAGAATAAAATTATTTTTAGTAGTTGGCGACAAGTATAAATTCCTGGCTATTACAAAAGAGACCTGATTGTGGTCTTGGCAAAAATATCATTCCACTGCAATAATGCATTTGTTATAAAGTCTTGGAACTAAATGATCGGTTGAAATATTTATGGTTGAATTTGTTAACGCTTTGAAATAAAAACACATCTCATACAGTGACAGATATAAGGTATGGCCATAAACTAAAGAGTCTTAAATAAAATAATGCCTCTTATGGTAAATGATTACATGCATTTAGTAATTGCTGTAAGCATACATACTCCAGATTTTCCCATGTACTACCTGCAAACCTTGCTACAAGATAAAATCATTACCAGCTCAGTAAAAACAATGATTAATATTTTTTTGAAGTGGGTTTCTCATATCCTTGGCCTTTCTGCTATGTTGCTATAGCCTCACTTTGAGCTGAGAAAAGGTAACTGTTGGTGTATTGGGCTAAATGCTTCTATTTTAAAATCTAATTTTCCCTTCAAAGATACCTCCTAGACACATCATGTGCACGCTTTAAGGCTGCAGGTACCCATGAAGTTTCCTCATTTTTCTAACTAAAGGTTTTTAAGTCTAGTAAATTAAACTCCAAGAAATAAAATGAGAACTCAGTTAATAAGCTGACAGTCTGCCCATTGAAATTGCTGGAGGCTTTTTAGGTTCTAATGTACTAATTTCATTTCCTTACTTGTGTTTGCAATTTGGCTGGGCTTAGAAGCAGATTTGGTTTAAATTGAAGGTGAGAAAGGAAAGAGATGATGTTCTAACATAAAATAAGAGCATTTACTTGCCATTTTGCCCTTACAGATTTATTGTTTTGGATTTTTTTTTTTTTTTTTTTTTGAGACGGAGTCTCGCTCTGTCACCCAGACTGGAGTGCAGTGGCTGCATCTCAGCTCACTGCAAGCTCCGCCTCCCGGGTTCACGCCATTCTCCTGCCTCAGCCTCCTGAGTGGCTGGGACTACAGGTGCCCGCCACCTCGCCCGGCTAGTTTTTGTGTTTTTTAGTAGAGACGGGGTTTCACCGTGTTCGCCAGGATGGTCTTGATCTCCTGACCCTGTGATCCGCCCGTCTCAGCCTCCCAAAGTGCTGGGATTACAGGCTTGAGCCACCGTGCCCGGCCTGTTTTGGATTTTTAATTTACCTTTTGGTCTTTGAATTCAAAGTAAATATCCTGGAGAATATGATTTAATAATAATATATGATCCACTGCCTTTAAGGGAGTTATTGGCAGTCAAGAGAGGAGGACACTGTGGGAATAAGACAAAAACCAGGCTTCTGGATGTATATATAGTGTGTGTATGTGTGTATGCATATAACACGAATGTGTATGCATGCACTTATGTGTATAATTAAGTTTGCACGTATGCAATGGATGTGCAAGTATGCATGTAAGTTTGTATGTATGTAATGCATGTATGTATGAACATATGCATGTGTGTAATGTGTGTATGCAATGTAAATGTGTTCATGTATACAATGTAAGTGCATACATATAATGTATATATACATGTGATGTGTATATGTATGTATGCATATAGTTTTGTATGTATATATACACAGAAATACATCTATCATTGGATTCTATTGAAGCTCTGCTTCTGCAGGGTGAGTTGCTATAGGTTTAATGAAGCCATTCAACGAACCAAAAGTTGACTTTGTTAGAAAGTTTTTAACCATAAATTCAGTTTCTTTTTTTTTTTTAATTATTATTATTTTTTGAGACAGAGTCTCGCACTGTCTCCCAGGATGCAGTGGCGCGATCTCAGCTCACTGCAAGCGCCACCACCGGGGTTCACGCCATTCTCCTGCCTCGGCCTCCTGAGTAGCTGGGACTACAGGGGCCCGCCACCATGCCTGGCTAATATTTTGTATTTTTAGTTGAGATGGGGTTTCACCATGTTAGCCATGGTGGTCTCGATCTCCTGACTTCGTGATTCACCTGCCTCAGCTTCCCAAAGTGCTGGGATTACAGGTGTGAGCCACCACGCCAGCCAGTTTCTTTAAAAGATACAGAAGTATTCAAGTTATTTCTGAGCTAGATTTGATAGTTTTTATCTTTCAAGGAATTTGTCAAATTTATTGACACAGGATTTCATAATATTCTTTTTATTCTTTTTTAACAGCTTGAGATAGAATTCGTATACCATACAATTCAAGTAAAGCATACAGTTCAATGGTTTTTAGTATATTCACGGACACATAAACCATCACCTCAGTCAATTTTAGAACATTTTCATCACCTCAAAGGGAAACCCCATGACTTTTAGGTATCACCACCCTATACTCCCCATCTCAACCTTGAGCAACACCAACTCCTTTTTGTCTCTGTAGATCTCCTTACTAGGGACTTCTACGTGAATGGAATCATATAGTATGTCATGTTTTACAACCAGCTTCTCTCACTTAGCATACCATTTTCAAGGTTCATCCATATTGTAGCCTATATCAGTAGTTACTTTTTTTTGACCAAATCATATTTCATTGTATGGATATAGCACATTTTGTTTATCTGTTCGCCTGTTGATGGGCATAGCTTATTTTCAGCTTTTGGCTGTTTCAGTAATATTGTTAAAAACATTCATGTACAAACTTTTGTGTGGACATATGCTATCAATTCTTTCTCTGGATATATGACTGGGAGTGAAATTGCTGGGTCGTATGGTGACTTTTACTTAATCTTTTGATAAACTACCAGATTGTTTTCCAAAGCAACTTTGCGATTTTACATTCTCACTAGCAGTGCTAAGGGCTCCAATTTTCCCATAATCTCACTAACATGTGTAATTATCTGACTTTTTTATTGTAGCCATCCTAGTGCTAGTGAAGTGATATCTTACTGTGGTTTTGACTTGCGTTTCCGTGATGACTAATGATGCTGAACATCTTTTTATATGCTTATTGGCTATTTGTGTATCTTCCTTGAAGAAATGTATATTCAGGTCCTTTGCCCATTTTAAATCTGTTTTTTTTTCTTTTTATTATAGATTTTAAAAAATATTTATATAAGAGTATATCTTACATTATCTAATAATATTTTTATTGTTGAGTTGTTCTTTTGAATTCTATATATACTCCAGATACAATTCCCTGATCAGATACATGGTTTGCAAATATTTTCTCTCATTTTGTGAATTGTCTTTTTATTTTTTGTATGGTATCCTTTCAGGTAATAAGTTTTCCATTGATGAAATCCAATTTATCTATTTTATATTTTGTTGCCTGTGCTTGTAGCATCATGTCCAAAAAATTATTGCCAAATTCAGTGTCATGAAGATTTTCCCATATATTTTTTAAGAGTTTTATAGGTTTGGCTCTTACATTTAGGTCTTTGAGCCATTTTATGTTAAGTTTTGCATATTGTATAAAGTAAATCTCCAAATTTGTTCTGCAGGTGGCTATACAAATGACTCAGTGCATTTGTTGAAAAGACTGTTTCTTCCCAATTGAATGGCCTTGGCAACCTCAAAAATTGGTTAACCATAGGTCTATGAGTTTATTCTAGACTCTCAATTCTATTTCACTGATCTACATGTCTATTATCATGCCAATACTACACAGTCTTGATTACTGTTGCTTTATTCTAAGTTTTGGAATTGGGAAGTATACATTGTTCTATTTTGTTCTTCTTTTCAAGAGTGTTTTTTTCATTCTGGGACTCATGAAATTCCACATGAATTTTAACACTGGCTTGTTAATTTCTATCAAGAAGCTCCCTAGGACTCTAATAGATATTGCCTTGAGTCTATAGATCAATTTGAGAAGTATTGCCACCTGTTAGTCCATTTTTACATTACTATAAAGGACCACCTGAGACTAGGTAATTTATAAAGACAGAAGTTTTAATTTGCTCACGGTTCTGCAGGATGTACAAGCATGGCAGCATCTTGGCTTCTGGTGAGGACCTAAGGAAGCTTACCATAATGGTGAAAGGTGAAGCGGGGCCAGGTAGGTCACATAGTGAAAGTGGGAACGACAGAGAGACAGAAAAAGAGAGAGAGAGAGATAGGTGAGGTACCACACTCTTTTAAACAACCAGTGCTCCCATGAACTCAGAGCAATAATTCCTTGTGATCACAAGGACAACACCAAACATTCATGAGGGATCCACTTCCGTGACCCAAGCATCTCCCACCAGGCCCCACCTCCAACACTGGAGATTACGTTTCAATATTACATTTGGAGGGGACAAACATCCAAAGTATATCATTCCACCCCTGCCCCTGCCAAATCTCATGTCCTTCTCACGTTGCAATATACAATCATCCCATGTCAATCATTCCCCAAAGTCTTAATTCATTTCAGTTTTAATTCAAAAGTCAATTCCAAGTCTCATCTGGAGATGAGTTTTTTTTCCCCACTATGAGCCTATAAAACCAAAACAAGTTATTTTCTTCCAAGATACAATGTAGGTACCAGGATTGGGTAAAGATTCCTTTTCCAAAAGGGAAAAATTCACCTAAAGAAAGGGGCTACAAGTCCCATGCAAGTTTGAAACCCAGCAGGGCAGTCATCAAATCTTAAAGCTACAAAATAATCTCCTTTGACTTCATATCCCACATCCAGAGCACAGTAGTGTTACAAGTGGGCTCCTAAGACCTTGGGCAGCTCCGCCCCTGAGGCTTTGCAGGGCTCAGCCCCTGTGGTTGCTCTGACAGGCTGGTGTTGAGTGCCTTGACTTTTCCAGGTGCAAGCTGTTGGTAATCTACTATTCTGGGGTTTGGAAGACAGTGGCCCTCTTCTCACAGCTACATTAGGCAGTGCCCCAGTAGGGACTCTGTGTGGGGCTCTAACCCCGCATTTCCCCTCATCACTGCCTTACTAGAGGCTCTCTGTGGGGATTTCACCTATGGCTGGCTTTTGCCTGGGCACCCGAGATTTCTCATACATCCTCCAAAATCTAGGGGGAAGCTACCAAGCTTCCTTCATGCTTGTATTCTGTGGACTTGTAGGCTTAACACCATGTGGAAGCCGCCAAGGCTTTTGACTTGTGTCCTCCAGAGCAGAAGCCCAAACTGTACTTGAGGCCCTTTGAGCCTCAGCTGTAGTTGGAGCAGCTGGGATTCAGGGAACAGTGTCCTGAGACTGAGCAGGCCAACAGGGACCCCCACCTGGCCCCTGAAACCATTCTTTCTCCCTAGGCCTCTGGGCCTGTGATTTAAGGTACTATCTCTAAGATCTTTGAAATGCTTCCACGGACTTTCCCCATTGTTTTGGATGTTAGCACTTGGTTCTCTTTTAGTCAAGCAAATCTCTTTAGCAAATGGTTGCTGCATAGCCTGCTTACCTTCCTTTTCTGAAAATGCTTTTTCTTTCTGTGCCACATGGCTTGGCTGAACTTTTATGCTCTGCTTCCAACTGTAAGTCATTTCTTTGCTTCTGTGTTTGATCATAGGTTGTTAGAAGCAGTCTAGCCAGATCTTGAATGCTTTGCTGTTTAGAAATTTCTTCCATTAAATACCCTAGGCCATCACTTTTAAGTTCAAATTTCCACAGATCTCTGGAACGTGGACCATAATGCAGCCAAGCTCTTTGCTAGGATGTAACAGGGTTGACCTTTACTCTAATTTCTAATAACTTCTGCATTTCCATCTGAGAATTCATCATCATAGCCTTCGCTGTTCATATCTCTGTCAGCATTTTGGTCACAACCATTTAACCAATCTCTAAGAAGTTCCAAATATTCCCTCATCTGCCCACCTTCTTCTGAGTCCTCTAAACTCTTCTAACCTCTGCCTGTTACCCAGTTCCAAAGCTGCTTCCACATTTTCAGGTATCTTGAGAGAGCAATGTCCCACTCCTCAGTAGTAATTTTCTGTGTTAGTTCATTTTTTCATTACTATCAAGGAATACCCGAGACTGGGTAATTTATAAAGAAAAGAGATTTAATTGGATCACAGTTGTGCAGCCTATATACGCATGGCACCAGCATCTGATTGGCTTCTGATGAGGGGATTAGGAAGCTTACGATCATGGTAGGGCAGGTACATCACACGGTGAGAGTGGGAGCAAGGGAGAGAGAGGGGTGAGGCGCCACACATTTAATCCACCAGATCTTGCAAGAACTTAGAGCAAAAACTCATTATCACAAGGACAGCACCAAGCCATTCACGAGAGATCCACTCCATGACTCAATCACCTTCCACCGGGCTCCACCTCCAACACTGGAGATTACATTTCAGCATGAGATTTGGAGAGGACAAACATCCAAACTGCATCACCAAATCTCCTGATTCATTGATGTGTGGTATTTCCCATTTATTTTGATTTTCTGTAATTTTTTAAACAATGTTTTGTAGGTTTTTAGAGCATAACTTTGGATTTCTTGGCCACACTCACCAGAATTTAGTCTCTGCAGGTTGAGTTGGAGGATATGAGAAATGGTGGCAGTCTGCCTATCCTGGGAAGACACCATAGCAGTTGTCTGGGAAATCAGGACTAAAGGGCCCTCTTCTTTGTCACACTCACGTGGAGCGGAGCTCCTGTCAAGCTGTGTAGCAGGAGAAAGAGAGCAGTTAGTGGCTCAAGAGCTACAGACTTTCACCATTTTGCTTGAGTTTAGTAGATCTGAAGAAATTATTCTTGGATAATAATTCTTCTTTAGCTAAATTATTCCTTAGGACAATTTCCAAAGGTTTTAGATGCTTTTTTAAAAATAGTTTCTACTAGTTATACTTTTATTACTGGGCATGAGATCATGGAGCTCTGCATGCTGCCAGCCTCCAAGTGGAACCTTCTTAATCATCACTTTTAAAAGCTCCAGAGGATGCACACATAAGAGCCTAAGACTCCCTGGGGATTGCAGGCCTGAGAATCCACCTGACACCAGTAATTCGGTCCTGAACAATTGTAAGGTTGGCATTACTACTCACCAAATGGGAAAGTCTGCAGCACAAGCTGGTTTGGGTGCCATATGAGGAGTTTGATTTTGGAAATGCTAAATTCGAGATGCCTATGAGACATCCACATGAAATATAAGTGGGAAGATAGGTGTACAATCCTAAAACTTAGACACGAGGCCTTTGGCAGGGGTTTAAGTTTGGGAAAGAACCATTTAGAAATAAAACTACTTAAAGTGACTCATAAAAATCATGTGCCCAGGTAAGATCTGACTTACTTCTGTTTTCCTAGTGTAACTATTAATGGCACCCTCTTTCTCACTTGTAAATGTCCTTATTTAGAGAACAACTTATATGGTTATCTTCTTTATGAAGTCAATAAAATATTCAATCAAAGATACCCATAATTATTTATGACATCACACATTTTGGTGAAATAATTCAATAATGTCTATTTTGTATAATGATAAATTTAAATTATTTTGAGAAAGTTTTAAGAGAAAATTATAGATACATACCTCTTGCATATTCCTTGATGATAAAACAATGACATGGAACTTTTGTAAAGTGGACTTTTTAATTGTAGTATCACAAATCTGTAAAACATGAAATATTGTAACTAAATCCAATTAAGAACAGACAATAAATTCAGAAGTCTTGAAGAAAGTGGGCTCACTGGTGAAAAAATAATTTGAGGCCTAAAGTTAATGCAGTTTGGTGAATGAGAATCTTTCAAGAGTCATGGTATATCACCATTTGATGTTGATGCTTTAAAAATACTGAGTAGCATCTCACTCAAGTATTTCTCCCGTGTGTGCTTTAGTTTTAGTGGCTTAAATAGTGTTTAGCACATTGTATTAGTTCGTTCTTACACTGCTATGAATAATTACCTGAGACAAGGTCGTTTATAAAGAAAGGAGGTTTAATTGACTCACAGTTCTGCAGGCTGTACAGGAGGCATGGCTGCGGAGGGCTCAGGAAACTTACAGTCATGGCAGAAAGCAAAGGGGAAGCAAGCACATCTTCACATGGCAGCAAGAGAGAGAGAGAAAAGGGGGAAGTGCTACACACTTTCAGACAATCAGATCTCATGAGAACTCCATCACTACCACAAGAACAGCAAGGGAGAAGTCTGCCCCCATGATCCAATGACCTCCCATCAGGTTCCACCCCCAACACTGGGGATTGCAATTTGACATGAGATTTGGGTGGGAACACAGAGCCAAACCATATCACACATAGTCCATACTCAATGCATACATGTTGAATGAATGAAGAGATAATTTGATGTGATAAGACACTGCATGAGCTGTAAAATATGGAATGTGTATGCTTTAGTGAGATCAATTTTTTGAAAAACTACTGTATTAAAGAAATGATAAGTAAGGGTTAGTTAAGGTGAATAGATCTTCATAAACTCAAGTTTATGAAGTTTAGCCTCAACTGGGGCCTTAGAGTCATGACCAACTGGCACTAAGTTCCCTTTAGGGGAGCCCAATTCAGGTCCATTGTATTATTGCTCGCTTCTAGTCATAGAGGATAGTCTTCAAACAGGATGCCTGAAATAAGGTAAGTAATCACACTTGCAAAATGTATTAGAATGGGCAGTTATTTTGATTGTACATGACTCTACTCAGATAAATCAAGCATTTGGAATTTTTTTAAAAGTCAGGGTAATGAGGAGTTTCATCTTACCACTCTTTCTAATTTTGCTTTCTGTTTGAAAATTTTTATAATAAAAAATTTAAATGTAGACTACCACCAATTTGAACCAGCTGAGTTTATTAAATTCCTTGCACCCATGCTAATAGTAAAATAGAAATTAATATAAAGTATGTTGTACAGTACAGGGTTGTATGCACATATGAGTGTTTCATAAAGTTTAGAAAATGGCATTGATATATCTAAATTAGTAATATTCTCCACTCATGGCATGGCTATTACTCAGGTTATCCCTTGTTAATTTGAAGATATTTGGCTCAAGGGTCTCAAGGAATAAGCAGGTACTTTTAAGGAGGTGAGGTCTCAATTTTTGTTCATGACTATTTTCAACTACTGTGAGAGAAAGAAAAGAAAATATTACCACTCTATGTATGGAAGACTATTGTGTCCGTTATTGTTTCTGATATTACCACCAGTTTTTCAGAGTTCATTCACAAACATTTCATTTACAAAACAATTAATTGCTTTACATAAGATTATCTTATTTTAATTTGCATTATACAATGGCATACACTCAGAAACTAATTAAAATGGTTTCCTAGGACCTGCTTTTCATAAGGTCATATTGCAAGGAATGGTGAAGATCTAAACAAATGGGTTCATTAAAAAACTCAAATATTGATGACTTCACTTCTGTGGCCATGATGATACAAAAATTCCTCTATTGTTTATTGCCCTCTATCTTCCCCAAAAGTCAGTACAATATTGTACCACAGGGAGCAACAGGGTTATGTGGAGGTATCAGAGAGAAAGTAGAGGGAAATCAGAAGAAACTAAAGTGAGGAATAGTTACGTAAAATGAGATCCATTGTAATATACAGTCATCCCTCGGTATTCATGGGGGATTGGTTCCAGGACCTCTATCAAATACCAAAATTCGAAGATACTCAAGTCCCTGGTATAAAATGGCACAGCATTTGAGCATCACCTATGCACACCCTCCCATACACTTTAAGCCATCTCTAGATTACCTGTAATACTTAATGCAGTATAAATGCCTTGTAAATAATTCTTACACTGTATTTTTTATTTGTATCTTGTTTTACTGTTGTTTATTTATTGTGTTGTTTTTCTTCTGAACATTGCTGAATCCCACAATGCAGATGGGGGGATCTGCCGTAATTGTCGGTGAGGACACGTGTGGGAGAGCGTACAACCTAAGAAGCAAATTATTTATGGATGAGCAGCAGTTGCTAACCATTTTATGGTTTGAATTTAATGTAGCCTGACATCCATCAGGAAAGTGTTCTGTGCTTAAATGGATTCCTTGCTGATCTCAGTCATTCTGAAGCAGCAAGGGGAATACACATTTTTCTCAGACTGTCCCTTAGAAGCATCTATATCTAAGTAAGTGTACTGGACGGAAAGCTGAATTACATATATCTTTTTTCAATTCGGAAGAAAAATTATAAATGGAATAAAATGGCTTTGTCCAGATTACATAATTATGTATATATTAATAACTTTTTGGCACACTGAAGAAAAAAGAAATCCTTTTAAATAGTATATCATATATAAGAGGATTCAAATTTCATGAAACCCAAAAATGTAATGATGATGAACAGTGGCATGCCAAGGGTGGGACAGTAGGAATGCCCATCTTAGATTTAGTTAGTAATGGGGAGGGGTGGCGAGGGTGGGGTTTGGGAGGTGGGTGTATATTGTCCATGGAGAATAATAATAATAATAATATAAAAATCTAACCTGAAGCTGTCTGCTTCTGTTATTACTATGTTTTGCCTTTTGTTGGTTTCAGTTCTAGATCAGGGCTGCAAACTTTTTCTATAAATGGCCAGCTAGAAAAGATTGTAGGCTTTGCAAGCCCTACATCTCTGTTGCCGCAACTCTACCTCGTATCTGGAAAGCAGCCATTGACAATAAGCAAATGACAGGTGTGGCTTTATTGGCTTCTGCTTTCCCCATAAAAAGATCAGGTGTCCCGCCCAGAACTGTGTGCCTTCTGAGTGCCTGCTGTGGAGAGTGGCTTCCCTTCCATTGGCACTGGCCTTAGCCATGAGTCTTGTGAGATAGCAGGACCCACAATACATCCATGTGGGCGCTTTAGGAGTACAGTTGGGCTGCCTTTGACCTCACCCCTATGCAGTGAGATGAAGTACAGATGGACCAGCTCCTTCTACATGCAGGCTGGGATGAAGGAGACACTGGGGAGAGGAGCAGAGCTGCCTCTCTTTTGCAGCCGACTGTGAAGCTTTGTTGTATGACCCTGCAGGTTTGGGACTGCGTGCTTCCACAGTAAAACTTAGTGAAAGACGATGGATATATTTTCATCTTAACCAATATCAGTCTTAGACTGTAGGAAGAGGGGAAGCCTGAAGGCAATTTCAGAAACTGTTTTTTGCTCATGAGAAACACGATTTCACACTATTTCCAACTTTTAAATGAGCTACCAGGGAGCAGAATTGTAAAGAAATGAAACTTCTGTGAGACATTCAATTCTTCCTTCCACGTATTAATCCTCATCTACTGAAATAGCAAACCCAATAAAGATTTGAAGTCATCCACTTATAACTTAGGTTAGACTAAAGCCTTACATGTCTTCTTCCAATAATCTCTATATAAATCTATTTGGTGCTGTGATAGAGACCATTTTGCACCTACTAAACAGACTCATGCAGACTTCTGAGCAGTATTTATTAAACTTAATTCCTTTTGTTGACTTCTGTAGGGGACACAGATGGTTGAAATTATTTTAATATTATAAGCCTTACACAAGTAGGCTATAGTTCCAATATATTTCATTAGGAGGGAGAATTTACCCAATCATAATTATTGATAGCTGCTTGGAAAATAATGTAATTTCAAGCCACTTGAAATCTAATTATATAGTTTCCATTTTGTTCCAATCAATGCAAGATAAAGACAGGGATTTTGTTTCCATTGTAAATGGCTCAGAGTAGATCATTGTCTTAGTCAGTTCGGAATGCTATAACAAAGTACCACAGACTGGGTGGCTTAGAGACAACAGAAATTCATTTCTCACAGTTCTGGAGGCTGGAAGTCTGAGATCCGGGTGCCAGCATGGCCAGGTTCTGGTGAGGGCCCTCTCCAGGGTTGCAGACTGCCAATTCCTCATTGTACTCTCATGGTGGGAAGAAGTCAAGAGAGCTCTCTGAGGCCTGCCCTGTTTTTAAAACATTGTACTTATTTATTTAGAGACAATGTCTTGCTCTGACACCTAGGCTGGAGTGCAGTGGTGACATCATAGCGATCACTCAAGTGATCTCATGCCTCAGCCTCCCCGCCCCCAATGAGTAGGTGGGACTGCAGGTGTGCACCACCATGCCTGGCTAAGTTTTTAATTTTTTTTTGTACAGAGGGGGTCTTACTTTGTTTTGCAGGCTGGTGTGAAACTCCTAGCCTAAAGCAACCCTTGCACCTCAGCCTCCCAAAGTACTGGGATTATAGGCATGAGCCACTGTGCCTAGCCCAAGGTCCTGTCCTTTTCATAAGGCACTAATCCCATTCATGAGACTCCACTCTCATGACCTGATCACCTCTCAAAGCCCCCACCTCATAATACCATCACCTTGGGCATTAGAATTTCAACATTTCAATTTTGAGGGTACACAAGAATTCAGTCCATTGCCATTCTCAATAAATTGAATCCATCTAACAAATTATTGTTGAGCAGTGTGCTAGACATGATGAGCAGAACAGGCAAAAATCTTGCCATCATTAAACTCTGGAATACACACACACACACATACACACACACACCAGAGAGAGACATGAATCAATCAATCACACAAATACAACTAACACTGCAATTCTCTTTAAGGGTATGAGGAAGAAAAACATAATGTATGGAGAATGCATTGTAGGGGAATTTGCCTAGCTTGAGGATCAAGGAAGGTTACCCTGAAGACTAGACATTTGATCTACTCTGGGAAGAGTAACAATCACAAGGTAGAGAGATACAAAGAAGCGTTCCAGGCAGAAGGGACGGTGTATACAGAGATCCGGTGGTAGAGAAAGCATGTTGGATACTTAGGCCTGAGACAAGGCCAGTGTGTACCACCTGGTGATAAACATAGTGTAAGATAAGACTAGAAGAGGGGCCCAGACACTACAGGCCTTGTAGGCCAAGTGAAGGAATTTTATGTTAATTAGAGTGAGTTAATATTCCCCATGAGGAAGAGAGGCTGGATGCAACCAAATTGTGTTTGGAAAACATCACTCTGTTAAGAATGAAAGGTAACATAGATGACTCCATCTTGCTTCCAACCTCACTAGCAAACTGCTTTTACTCGTTCCTGAAAGTAGGCCAAGCTAACGGTGAGAGGCATTTAGTTTATAGGTTAACTATAAGGATGATTACAGTCCCTTCCCAGTACCACTCCTGAAAAGGTAAGGAGGGTGTGTACAAAAGGAACCATGTTTAAAGACTTAGAGAAGCACTGTGACCTGACCAAGTGCAAAGACATTTTGCAAACTCCTCAAACCTCTGCTGACGCCCAGATGTCTGTGGTCACCTGTTGCCTCCTGACTTCAGTGCTCTCCTTTTTCCACTTCCCCTAATATAAAAAGAAGCTTGAGATTCATGCCTTTTAAGATGGTTCTATAGGACATTAGTCCACCATCTTCTTGGTTTGCTAGCTTTCTGAGATAACGTCACCTTCTTGCCCCAATACCTGTCTCTTGACTTGTTGGCTATCAGGTGGTGAATGGCACAAGCTTTGGACTCAGCTACACTCTGGCTGCAGGAGGTGAACAAATGGGATGCAGAGCAAGAGTGGGTGTAGGTGTACCATGGAGTAAGTTGCTGCAAGTGTACAGTGAGAAGGTCATTGGGGTGATCCAAATGAAAGTCTACTGGGTCATAGGCTAGGGATGGTGGCTATGGAAAAGAGAGGAGACATTAAGTTTGAGGTTAGCTTTTGAGACACACAAGAAGAGATGTGAAATAAAGAGTTGAATATAGAGATCTGGAGCTCAGAGAGGTCTGAACTGAGACACAAACAGGCAAGTCATTAATATCTTACACACATATTTCAGGTTACTTAGAGGGAGTACACAGTGAGAAGCAGAGAGAGTTTAGGCTTGAACCCTGAGGGAGGCTAACTTTTAATATATTTTGCAGGTTTTCAGCCATGATTTTTCTGAATATGTGTCATGCTCCTTTCTCTCTCTCCTGTCATTCTGTGACACCCATTATGCATATGTTGCTGTGCTTTACAGGGTCTCACACTTCTTTGGGCACTGGTTTTAGCAGGGTTCTTTTTGCCTGTTGCTTGTCCTGACCACACCCAGCTGGTGTACTCTATTAATTGCTGGCTGATTGCCCTGTTGTTTTCAGCAAATGCCCTGAGGCATCAATTGTCCCACAGATCAGACCAATCATATTACACTTCTTTAAATGAATAATTTCTGTGATCAGTGTATGATATTTGTTCTGATACCAGGCGAGCTCCTCCTGGCTGTCTCTTTTCTGGGTTCACTTGGGCAAACTAGCTGATCTTCAGTTTCTTGTGTAATTTCAATTAATCTGATCTTTCAATCAATCTATCTCCTCTTAGTTGGCTTTCATGATGACTTCCACTATTTTTGAGAGTGCCCTTAGGCTTGAACTTCTCTGTTGCAAATGGAATCAGTTTCTTTGGGAAGGGATTAGTAGCTACAGGTTTACGGCCTATTTCTCTCCTTAGGCAAAACTTGTGAGCCAGGGATCTGTAGCTGAGGATGAGGACAACAGTGCAGTTCTTTCTGAGTGACATTTTCACTACAGGAGCTGAGTGCTTGGTGGAGGTAGCAGGCAGTAGATTCATGTCTTCTTGGCTTGCCTCTCCTGGCAAGGAACCAGTGCCTTATGAGCTAGCACAAAGGCAATCCAGGCCCTGGTATTCTCAAGGTAGAGCCTGTGTCTTATGGGTGAGGGCTGGGCAGAAGAAGGAGGGGAGTCTGTACCTTTTGGCCATACTCACCTGGAACTTGGAGCCTCAGTAACAGTTAGCTGGAGGCAGAATGAGAAATGCTGACATCCTGCCCCTCCTGGTAAGAAAGCCCTCTTACTAGCTGCTGGGAGGAGAGGAGCTGTGTTTTCTTGGCTGCACCAGTCTGGAGTAGAATTTCTATCACACTGAGTTGGGACAGGGGAAGAAGGGAGTGAGTTTCAATTTAAATACCACAGACTCACTATTCTTACCAAATTTTTAAAGATTTTCTTCATTTATTTCTTCATTTGCCATATACTCTTGGGACCATTTTCAGAGACTTTAAATGGTTGTTTTAAAAAAATGTTTACCATTTTTGCTGGTGGTGGGAGTTGTGGGGCTGGAGTCTCCATGGCTCCTCATAGTGTGAAGTTAGAAGTTTCTCTCTGAAAACTAACTTTGAGCAGCAAGGATAGAAGAGGATCCCTGCTCTCCTTCAGCAAGCTGCTGAAGGAAAGAAGGATAGACCAGTGAGGCAGAGAAAGATGAGAAGCTGTGTCATCAAAGCCAGGAGACCATTTCTGGTAGGTCAAGGAAGACTGAAAATGTGTTTTGGGATGCACACAGGAAGTCAGAGGCATTGTTAGTTTTGGTGGAATGATGCTTCTGGAAGCCATTTAGAAGGGCAGTGGCATGGGACCTAGGCAAAAAAGTGGATATAAAAACTACTGATAACTTCTGTATTTTTAAAATATAAAATATATAGTTAGAAAATAATGTCTAATGATCACCTATGCACCTACCACCTAGCTTTATCAATTCTTAATGTTTCATCATATTTGCTAAAAAATATACAGAGCGATTTGACTTTCCCTGTATATTCCTTCGCAATCCCACCTCCTACCTTCCAGAGATAACTATTATTGTTAGTTTGGTGTCTTTCACTTCTGTGTATTATATTTAATTCTATCAATATATTTGTATGTTTGTATAAATAACATACTATTGCTTTGCAGGTCTGCAACCTGAATAGAAATGTTATTATATATCGTATTTCTTCCTGCAATTCGCTTTTTTAAGCTCAGTATTGTATTTTAGAAATTTATTGACATATCCACTGGAGATACAGCTCAGGTTTAGATGGATGTTTAAACTGTATCCAAGTTTTAAAAATTACAAACAGAGTTGCATTGAACATTCTTGTATGTGCCCCCTTGCATGCCTGCGTCCAGCTATTCCTGGGAATGGGAATGCTGTGACGGGAGGCCACACACCTGGAGTTTTCCCAGAGAGTGCTGGTGGCTCTCACAGTACCACCCACAGCATATGACTTTCTGTTACCTTCACATTCTCATCCTCTCCACTTGGTGTTGTCAGACTTTCTAACTTGACCTTTCAGGGGGATGGGAAAAGGTATTTCACTGTGACTTTAATTTGTTTTTCCTTAATTTTTTTTTCTTGGAGATGAGTTTTCACTCTGTGACCCAGGCTGGAGTGCAGTGGGGCAATCTCGGCTCACTGCAACCTCTGCCTCCCAGGCTCAAGTGATCTTTCTGCCTCAGCCTCCTGAGTAGCTGGGACCACAGGTGTGTGCCACCACAACCAGCTTTTTTTTTTTTTTTTTTTTTTTTTTTTGCATTTTTGGTAGAGACAGGGTTTTGCCATGTTGCCCAGACTGGTCTCAAATCCTGAGCTCAAGTGATCCACCTGCCTCAGCCTCCGAAAGTGTTAAGATTAAAGGTGTGAACCACCGCACCTGGCCTGTGGCTTTAATTTCTTTTCCCCATTACTCACGAAGTTGAGCATCTTTATGCTACTTTCTGGCAACTTGCTTTCCTCTCCTGAATTGCTTTATTATCTTTTTGCCTGTTCTTCTCTGGAGATTTTTGTTATTTTCCTTATTGACCTGTGGAAATTCTTTATGTATGCTGGACTCTAATCTTTTGTCAGGAATGTGCATTACAAGTATATTTGTCCAATCTGTGCCTTATTCCTCAGTTTGTTTTGTTGTCTTTCTTTGAATAGATGTGTTAAATTTTAATGTGTTCAGGCATATAAATGTCTGTTTTTATGGTTTGTTCTTATTGTTTTTGTTATTGAAATAGGCTATTTTGTTTTGGTTTTCTCTTTTTATATTTTATTTATCACTGATGTTAGAAGAGGGGGTGGATCAAAACATGAATTTATTACTCCATCTGGATATTCTAAGTAACTCTTGAAGACATTTATGAAAGGCCAAAGGGAGATATACTATGTAAGGTACAGTGAGGATCACATTAGAGTGCCCTTAAAAAAAGTGTCAGGAACTTATAAAAAAACAATGGGAAGGATCCTGTCAAAGTAGGAAATGGCTAATTCAAGCCAGCAGAAGGAATGCATCTACTTGGGATGAAGAGGTTAAATGTGCAGAGATAAGATTAGATTACTATGCATAATCACACATAATCATTATAAAGGTGTACTGGGATCCTGAGAAACTGGGAAGCGATGGAACAAATAGCCAGGGGAGTTCTGGCCCCAGGTAGGAGAAAGGGCAGTATTCCTACTATTAACAAAAGCAGGGAAACCGGGATATGTGAGATGCAGCTCAGTTAGGAAGGCGAGGCTGTCTCACCTGATAACTTCTTTTTCTCTGCAAATAGAAATAATTCATCAACTGCTGAGAAAGAGGCTGGGATGGAAGAAGATTGATGACTTTCATCTTTTGAAAAAAGCAGAGCAACTATGAAACACTGTGAAGTGTTGGGAGAATAAATTGAGTAGAGGAATCTAGTAGGTTTTCCCGTGCATGAAAGGCCCACATGAAGTATTTAAAAATTCACAATAAAATCAGTTACCACTGTGGTGTGATCTTCTTCAGCAGCAGTTGGTTCTCAGGGGCAAGCACAGAAGCAGAAAGTCACGAGGAATTAAGGTAACTGTGCCACTGGACAATGATTGTGGAATACAGGCTGGATAAAGTAGGTAAAGGAAGAAAATGATCATGGATAGAGGAGGGAAAGTGGAGAGGAGATAAAACTTCACTACTCAGGGAGGAGTTGCCAAGCAGGCTGGGAAGACAGCGATTGTAGGCGAGCGGTGTCTGAGTTAATGATTTTTGGAGTTGGCACCGTTACAAGAAATGACAAGGTCCAGAGTGCAGTTATGTGATGGACACCTGATAGCAGTGGAGGAAAATGGGTTTTGAGATTAGCACTTTGTGAAAATCAAAATGTCAAATTCAACTATTGGCAGAGCTTGGGAGTAGGAAAAACTGCAAGCCAGGTGCCAGAGTGGTCAGTCAGTGGGGAGGGTGAACCAGAGTTCAGCAAGGAGGAGCAGCATGTGCAGTTTTAAAAGAGCAAGGTTTATTTTTATTTTTATGTATACTTTTGATTGTTTTACAATTGAATGGAAGGGTGAGGGAAGTAAGAAGCATCTGAACTCTACTTTCTGACCCAGAGGTATCTGAGGTGGTAGGAATGCCTGATCTCTATGTGCAATAGGATACCTACAGGGAGGGTCACTGGCAAAGGCTTGGGAGTGCTGTTCCATGGTCCTATGAAGCTGGATCCCCTAGGTCACAGCCGAAGGTTTGGGGAGGTAGGAGGGCTGGGGCAGGGCAAGGATGCATGCAACACTGAGGGCATGAGGGTGCACTCAGGGATTGCACAGTGCAGCAGGAGTGGCAGCTCCACTTCACTCACTGGCTGAAGAAAACTGGTATAAATACATCAGTGGATTCAGACTGAGGAGAAGGGACACTGGGTCTCACCAACAGAGGACCCATTGCATGTGCTTGGGTGAGGGCAGCCTGGGAAGAGATGGATCCCATATCTTGCCTGGGCAGCTAACAGACCAACACTTTGCAATGGCTGACTTCTGAGTCCCTGTCTGACGAGGGACCAGAATTGAGCAAGTCCACACAGCTCCTGGGGCTAATGGTGGAGAGAAGGAGTTGCTTGGAGATGCAGATCACTTAGGACTCGTATGGAAGAGTGACAGGAATGGATTTGGGGAGAAATTGGGCCTCCCTAAGGCGATAGCTGCCTGGTGATCATGTGGAACCATGACACTATCTTCTCAGGCCACTGGAACAAATACATTATTATTTACATATGATTAGCAATTCAATTGCTATTCAGATTTGAGTTGATTACCTTATCATTTGTTTAAATATCAGTAAACTATATTTTTGTACAGTTTTACATTTATAGGAAGTTGAGCAGAAAGTACAGAGATTTTCCATATACTCCCTCTCCAACCCTACAGTTTTCTCCATTACTAACATGTTGCATTGGTGTGGTACATTTTTTACAACTGATAAACCAACATTAAAGTATTATTGTTAATTAAAGTCCATAGTTTACATTAGGGTTCATTGTTTGTGGTATATATTCTATAGGTTTTGGGAAATGTATAATGTCGTGTATCCACCAATACAGTATGATACGGAATAGCTTCACTGTCCTAAAAATCCTCTGTGGTCCACCTGTTCATTCCATCCCACCTCTCACCCACTTCTCAACCCATGACAAACACTAATCTTTCTGCTGTTTCTCTAGTTTCTCCTTTTTCAGAATCCCCTGTAACTGAAATCATAAGTATGTAGCCTTTTCATATTGACTTCTTTCACTTCGCAAAATGTGTTTAAGGCTTCTCTATGTCTTTTTGTGGCTTATTAGCCCATTTCAAGTTTATTGCTGAATAATATGCCATTGTATGGATCTACCATACATTGTTTATCCATTCATATATTAAAGGACATCTTGGTTTTCTTCAAGTATTGGTAATGATGAATACAGCTACTCTAAACATACCTGTAAAGGTTTTGGTGTAGACGTAAGTTTTCATTTCATTTGGGAAAGTACTAAGGAGTGCCATTGCTGGATCATACAGTTGAGATTATGTTTAGTTTTGTAGAAACTGTCAAACTGTCTTCCAAGGAGTTGCACCATTTTACATTCCTACCAGCAGGGAATTTCTGTTGCTCCATGTCTTTGGCAGCACTTGGTGTTGCCAGTGGTTTGAATTTTGGCCGTTCTAAAAGGTGGGCAGTGGTATCTAATTATTGTTTTAATTTATAACTTCCTAAGATGCTGTTGAGCATCTTTTTGTATGCTGATTGTTAACTGTGTATCTTCTTTCATCGCTTCAGATTTTTTTGTTCACGTGTTTAATTGGGTTGTTTTCTTGTTGTTGAATTTTAAGAGTTCTTTTTATATTTGGATAACAGTCTTTTATCAGATAGATGTTTTGCATGTATTTTCTCCCAGACTGTGGGTTGTCTTTTCATTCTCTTAACAGTGTCTTCCACAGAGAAGTTTTAGTTATGTCCAATTTATCAATATTTTATTTCATGGATTGTACTTTTGGTGTTGTATCTAAAAGTCATGCCAAACACAATGTTACCTAAGTTATCTCCCAAATATAACCTAGAGATTTTATAGTTTTGTATTTTACATTTAGATATATGATTAATTTTGAGTGAATTTTTGTGAAAAGTGTAAATCAGTGTCTAGATGTATTTATTTTTTTCATGAGGATGTACAGTTGTTCCAACACCATCTTTTGAAAAGACTATATTGTCTCCATTTTATTACCTTTGCTCCTTTGCCAAAGATCAGCTGGCTACATTTATGTGAGTCTGTTTATGTGCTCTCTATTCTGGTTTATTGATTAATTTGTCTATTCTTTTATAATACCTCACTGTCTTGAAGTGACGTAATGCCAGTCCTCTGACTGGCACTTCTTTTTTTTTTTTTTTTTTTTTTTTTTGAGGCGGAGTCTGGCTCTGTCGCCCAGGCTGGAGTGCAGTGGCCGGATCTCAGCTCACTGCAAGCTCCGCCTCCCAAGTTTACGCCATTCTCCTGCCTCAGCCTCCGGAGTAGCTCGGACTACAGGCGCCCGCCACCTCGCCCGGCTAGTTTTTTGTATTTTTTTAGTAGAGACGGGGTTTCACCGTGTCAGCCAGGATGGTCTCGATCTCCTGACCTCGTGATCCGCCCGTCTCGGCCTCCCAAAGTGCTGGGATTACAGGCTTGAGCCACCGCGCCCGGCCCAACTGGCACTTCTTTTCTCAATATTGTTTTGGCTATTCTGGGACTTTTCCCTCTCCATATAAACTTTGGGATCAGTTTGTTCATATCCACAAGTAACTTGTTGGGATTTTGACTGGGTTTGTATTGAATCTATATATTAAATTGGGAAGAACTAATGTCTTGATGATATTGAGTCTTCCTATCCATGAACATGGAATATTTCTCAATTTTTTAGAACTGATTTTTTTCATCAGAGTTTTGTAGTTTTCCTTATATAGATCTTTGTTTTAAAATGTAGGGTTTTTTTTTCTTTTTTAAATATGACCCAATAATTCTATTTCTGGGCATATGTACAAGGGAGGTAAAACTAGTATGTCAAAGACACATCTTCACTTCCTTGTTTATTGAAGCATTATTCACAGTAGACAAGATATGGAATCAAATGAAGTGTCCATTGATGGATAAAGAAAATGTGACACACACCACACACACACAAACACACACAATGGAATACTATTCACCCTTAAAAGATAAGGAAATTCTATTATTTGTGACAATGTGGATGAAACTAGGGGACGTCATGCTGAGTGAAATAAGCCAGGGACAAAAGGAGAAATACTGCATGATCTCCCTTTTGTGTAGAATCTAAAATAGTTGAGAAGTAGAAGCAGGCAGTAGAATGGTGGTCACCAGAGCCTGATGGTAGGGGTGAGGTGAATAAACATGGAGAGGTTGGCCAAAGAGTACAAAGTTTCAGTTAAATAGGATAAACAAGTTTTGGTGATCTATTTACAGCATGATGACTATAGTTAACAATAATGTATTAAATATTTGAATATTGCTAAGACGGTAGTTCTTAAATGTTCAATGCTCTCACCACAAGAAAGATAAGTATGTGAGGTGATGGCTATGTTAATTCGCTTGATTTAGTCATTTCCCAGTGTGTGTGTATGTGTGTGTGTAACATTGTACACTGAAAGTATGCAGTAAATAAATTTTATCAATTACATCTTAATAAAGCTGAGGGAAAAGAAATAGAAATGGAGGTTTTACTATTATTCGAATATGGTGAGAATAGCACATGAGGAGATGACTGCCATTGAAAAGATAGTTTGTCATTCATCATTCCCAAGAGGAGAAGGCACACCACATCATGAAGGCACCACACAGGGAAGTGCTAAGGTTAGTCAGGAAGCAGAAAGAGGGAGGAAAATAAAACAAGAGGCTTTATTGTGGTTTCTGCGGGAAAATGGCTAAGGCAGGCTACGCAGGTTTAGGATTGGCTCATTTGAATAACTCAGCAGGCTCTCAGGTGTAGGGTACCCAGACCTGGGATAATTAGCGCATGGAAATATTCGCCGTGAGTGTGAGAGTTCCATAGAGAAAATTGGGGGTCATGGGCAGGGGATATGGACTTTGGATTGCTTAGTTTGCATATGAAATGCACGCTCTTGGGAGAGTTGTTTACTATCTCTAGAAATTAGCTAACACTGGGAGGGGCAGATCTTAAGAGAGCATCCAAAATACAGAAAATAATATGATATAATTAATAGAATCTTGTGCATACTTTGTTAGATTTATATCTAAGTATTCCAATTTTTGGTATTAACGTAAATGGTGTTATCTTCAGTTTCAAATTCCAGTTGTTCATTTTGGTATATAGCAAAGCAATTGACTTTTGTGTATTAACCTTGTATCCTGCTATTAGGTCCAGCAGATTTTTGGTGATTCTTGGAAATCTTTTACATAGGCAATCATGCCATCTGTGAATGAAGTTTTATTTCTTCCCACTCAATCTGTATACCTTTTATTTGGTTTTCTTATTTGTTGCATTCGCTTGGATTTCCAGTACAATGTTGAACAGTTGTAGTGAAAGAGGACATTTTTGCCGTGTTCCTGATCATGGTGGGAAAGCATCTAGTTTCTCATCATTAAAATGTTAGCTGTAGGTTTTCTGTAGATGTTCTTTACCAAATTGGAGAGTTTTCTCCTATTCCTAGTTTGCCAAGAATTTTTAATCATGAATAAATGGGTGTTACATTTTGGCAAATGCTTTTTATGCCTCTGTGATACGATCATATGATTTTTCTTGTCTAGCCTATTGATACGGTGGATGAGATTAATCGATTTTTAAATGTTTAACCATCCTTACTTATCTGGAATAACTCTTTCTGTGGTGTATACTTCTTTTTACACATTGTTATATTCAATGTGCTAATATTTTGTTGAGGATTTAGTGTATATATTCATGAGAAATATTGGTTTATTGTTTTCCTTTCTTACAATGTCTTTGTTTTGGTAATAGGGTAATGCCGGCCTTATAGAATGAATTGGAAAGTGGTCCCTCTGTTTCTACTTTCTGAAAAGATGGTAGAGAATTGGTTTAATTTCTTCCTTAAATGTTTGGTAGAATTTACCAGTGAACACATCTAGGCCTGATGCTTTCTGTTTTGGAAAGCTACTAATTATTGCTTCAATATTTAAAATAGGTATATTTTAAAATGTTAAATTAAAATGTTAGCTGTAGGTTCTCTGTAGATGTTCTTTATCAGACTAGAGCGTTTTCTTCTATTCCTGGTTTGCTGAGAATTTAAATTTTGTCAAATGCTTTTTATGCATCTATTGATACTATCATATGATTTTTCTTGTCTAGCCTGTTGATATGGTGGATTAGATTAATCGAGTTTTAAATGTTTAACCATCTTTGCTTACCTGGAATAAATCTCACTTTTAAAATAGGTATATTTAAAAAATTGAACCTGTTTAGGCTATCAGGTTTTCCTATGTGAGTTAGGTAGCTTGTATCTTTTAAGAAATAGGTCCATTTCATGTAAGTGATAAAATTATGACTTATGCCTTCTACTTTCTTGGTTACCCTGTTAGAAGTCTATCAATGTTATTGGTCTTTTCAAAGAACCAGCTTTTGTTTTTATTTATTTTCCCTATTGTTTTTCTGTTTTTAATTGTATTTGATTTTTATTATTTCTTTTTTCCCCACTTACTTTGCATTTACTTTTTAAAAAATTTTATGGTTTCCTAAGGTGAAAGCTTAGATTACTAATTTTAGAGTTTTCTTCTTTTTAAATACGTGCATTCAATGTTATAAATTTCCCTTTGAGCACTGCTTTTACTACATTCCACACATTTTGAGAGGTTGTATTTTTAATTTCATTTGTTCAAAATGTTTTTAAGTTCCTGTTGAGACTTCTCTGACCATGTGTTATTTAGAAGTATGTTGTTTAATCTCCAAACATTTTGGGCTTTTCTAGTTATCTTTCTGTTATTAACTCTAGTACAGCTTCATTGTAGTCTGAAAACATACTTTGCATGATGCCTATTCTTTTAACTTTGTAAGTTGTGTTTTATGGCCCAGAATGTAGTCTGTCTCAGTAAATGTCCCACGTGAGCTTGAGAAGAATGTATATTCTGCTCTTGTTGCATGATGTATTCAATAAATGTCAGTTAGAGCAAATTGATTGATGGTGGTGTTCAATTCAACTCTCCCCTCAATGATTTTCTGCTTGCAGGATGGGTCAATTACTGATAGAGAAGTAGTGAAGTCTCCAACGTATGGTAGTAAATTTGCCTATTTCTCCTCACAGTTTGATCAGTTTTTGCCTCATGTATTTTGATGCTCTGTTGTTAGACACACACACACATTAAGGACTCATCTCATCGTGGAGAGCCGGGCCCTTTATCATAACATAATACACCTTTTTATCCCTGATAAGTTTTTTATTTTTGCTCTGCATTTGCTCAGTCTGAAATTGAGTCATCTACTCCCCTTTCTTTTGGTTAGTGTTGTGGCATGTTTGTCTTCATCTCTTTACTTTTATTCTATCTGTCTTTATATTTAAGTGGGCTTCTTATAGATAACATATATTTGGATATCGTGGGGAAAGCTTATCCACCCTTATAGTCTCCATCTTTTGATCGGTATATGTAGAACATTCACATCAAAGATGAATATTGATATTGTATCTCTACTACAGTTATAACCTTCCTTCCTTCCCTTCCTCCCTCCCTCCTTTTTCTTTCTTTCTTTCCTTCCTTCCTTCCTCCCTTCCTTCCTTCCTTCTTTCTTTCTTTCCTTCTCTTTCTTTCATCTTGCAAACATTTTCTGCTTTCTTTGATTTTAAATGATCGTTTTATATAATTCTGTTTTCTGTCCTCTCATATCAATTATAATTCTTTCAAAAATATTTGGTGGTTTCCCTAGAGTGTAAATACATTTCAGCCAGGCGCGGTGGCTCATGCCTGTAATTCCAGCACATTGGGAGGCTAAGGTGGGTGGATCACGGGGTCAAGAGATCGAGACCTTCCTGGCCAATACGGTGAAACCCCGTCTTTACTAAAAATACAAAAATTAGCTGAGCGTGGTGGCATGTGCCTGTAGTCCCAGCTACTTGAGAGGCTGAGGCAGTAGAATCGCTTGAACCCGGGAGGCAGAGGTTGCAGTGAACCGAGATCATATCACTGCACTCCAGCCTGGTGACAGAGCGAGACTCCGTCTCAAAATAAATAAAAAAAAAATAAAATAATAAATAAATAAATAAAGTCCATGAAATAACGACAGCATTATGTGTTTTAGGAAATGAGTGCTTTGTAAAATATAAATTTAATTTACTAATATTGGGATTTAAAGACATTTAATAAGGAATATATACAAAACGATATTTCAATAGATCAGTCAGTGGAAAAGTAGAGAACAAAACACTCTTTGCCCAAATTTTCTTCTTTAAACGATTTGTGTAAATTTATGGGGTATAAGAGAAAATTTGTTAAATGTATATAATGTGTGGTGATCAGAGTATTCAGGGTTTTTCATGACCTGAGTACAATATACTTTTTAAAGTATAGTCATCCTACTCTGCTGTTCAAACTTGGAATTGAGTGTTTTTAAATTGTTGATTAAAATTATTCATGGCTTTGCATCTATCTTGAGATTTATTCTATATATCTTCAAAGTAAGAGCAATATCACATTTTGTGGCTTCCATTTTCATGCTATTATAATTGTTTTGTCCATATTAGTGCAAAACTTTTTATAAACAATTTGAATGGAGGTATAGCATCCATTTAAGATGACAACATTTATTCACTGATTTCCCTATGACTGAACAATTATTTCTAATATTCCACCATTATAGTAAACACTGTGATAAGCCCCAATATGGGAATCTTTCCCCATGTTTAGGATTATGTATCTAGAATATTTCCTGAATAGAAGTTACGTGGCTTCAGTGTACAAACAGTTTTAAGGGTCCTAAGATATACTGCCAAACTGTCGTCCTGAAAAGGTACACCAATTTACAGTTCTGCTAGCAAGATGTGAGCCTGCTGATTTCATTCGACTCCTTATCACTGAGTTATATAAACAACATTTACTAATTTCATGAGCAGTTTTCTGTATTTTCTGATTTCAAGTTTTAACATTTCATAGCATCCTATTTGTTTCCAACTGTAAAGGAGTATGAACTTGCTAATCAGCACACTAGGGAGAAGGGATATGTTATATTCTACCTTCGTTTAGTAATTATTAAAATAAAAATTTCAAACACACCTTGTGTTCCTTTCCCTGTGATGTATATACTTATTTGTGTACACATTTTCAAATAGAAATCATTAGCTGATTATCTCAAGAATAAACTAACGTTCAATCAGGCACCATTAGTATTCATACTGGAAGCAACCAACATCTTCATTGTGAATGTCCAAAATTGCCCAGCCTGCAGAGAAGAGATGAAGCAGAGACAATTGCTATAGAAACTAAGAGCACAATGCCTTTCAGATTGCAGGAAGAGCATGCATTTCTGCTTCCTGCACACCTGTTTTCATTTGTGCTTTCAAATAGAAAGTTTACGGTGTGTCCCAGCAACAGCTTGAACTATATGTGAAAGACAATCATCGCTTTAGCCATTGGCTTCATTATAGGAAGTGTAGTTGAGAAATATCATTTTACAATCTGCAATAAGAAGGAATAAAGAGTGACTTTTCTCTTTTATGTGTGTTGGAGCACCTCCCCTGCACCTGCATTGGCACTGACATCTACTACACAAGCACATATTGAATATATAATTTGGGAAAGCAGGCTCTAGTAAGAAGCATCATATGCTGATGATTTACCTAAAATATCTTTTTTGTTGTTGTTGTTAATTCTCTCCTTTAATCCCGATCACAACTCTCTGGGGAAAGGAGGAGCCTTGCAGGAGACAGGTTTGAGCTCAGGACAGTCTCCTGGTATGAGATTATGAGTTTAAATCTTAAAATCCAGAGCTCTTGTTCTTCTGATGCCAGAATGTCTGCCCCTCATCTCTCAAATAAGATCCACAGACAGAATTCTACTTTTCATTTTCTTTTCCTGATAGCTGGAGGTGCTGATGTGACTTGGAAGGGTCATGCTAAATTTCACGGGCTTTATGGCCTCCATCCAAGTGACCCCTTTAGCTCACCTAAAGGGAAAGTCCAAGTGGGTGGAGGGATGATGTGGGCACAGGGCTTTTCATTTCTTGGGAACCCCCTACATTTGACTGATAAGGCTGATGTGGTTTGGCAATTCACCTTTGTGAGAGTAACATTAGTCATCATCAACTGGAAAGTCCTTCCTCATCTCCACTGCTAAGGTTCCACGTTGATTTCCTTTAACTCTGCTCCTGGCTGTGTAGCATCTACAAGCATGGCCAGGCATTCACCTTGCCCTGACACAATGTAGCTATTGGGCACAGATGGAGGGCAGGACAGTGGAGACGGCTTCCACTGCAAAGGAAGTGGTATCTTGGGCACCTGCATCGTGTCATATGATAGATGGATATGGCTTCTTTGGGAAAGAAAACAGCAGGAGTTTGTATTAGAAGAATTCAAGACTGTATCAAAATAGCTGCTTGTCCTGGCTCTATATTAAGTTGCTTTTTGTTCTGAAACACTCGAAGTTTTCTCAAGGTCTTGTTCTTTTTGCCTGCACAATAGAGATAAGATCTTTTATACACTGCAACGTTTGGCTGCATCAAATTCGATAATCGAGAAAATACTTTGTAAAATTAAAGCTATCTGCAAGCTGGGCTTGTGGATATCTGTTTTCTTAAAATGTACATTTATCTTTCTTCTGCCCTATGATTCCTCATCTCTGCCTGCCACCTTCTGCCCCCACCATGTGCATAATGGAATTCTGTCAGAATTGTTAGACTAAGGTGATTTCCATCCAGCGAGTAGCTCAAAGTCAACTCCCTATGGTAAACACTGCGGGTATGAAATGCTGTCAGTCCTATGGACTGAATGTCTGATTCATGACAGCTCATATTTCTTAGCTGCCTCCATCTCTGACTTTCTGGCTAAGAATTACCTCTCCACTGGCCAGAGCCTATATGAAGGAAATTGCTCTTGTGTAGTTGTTCAGAATTAGGTAGCAGAAAAGAAAATATCACTATTCTGCGAGGTAAGCCGTAAAATGGGATTTAGCCTTTCAACCTCTTGTAAAATTAGAAGACCAATAAAACAGAATGCACAGAATGCATTTCACAGAAGTAAAAGATAATGGAACATATGGTAAATTGAACAAATAGTGGATGGCAACAGTGTGATAGCTGAAGAGGAAATTGCAAGAACATAGACATTTCAGCGTTCTCGTAATTCAAGACCTTGGCTGTGTATGGGAAACTTAATTTCATTAGGTCTACGTGGTTCAAAGACAAGTTTTCAAGATAAATTTTATGATGAGCAAGGGAAGAGCAACCCTTGAAAGGACACAAGGTAATTCATTCAGGCTATCCACTCAACAGTGCTTGAACTTGGTTTTTTAAAAATGTTTTATTTTGAACTAATTTTAGTCTTTCAGAAAAGTCTAAATAATATTGAATGTTTACAGATACTCCTCACTCAGCTTCTTCTAATGTCAACATTTTAAATAAGTATAGCACAATAATTAAAACAGGAAATTAACATTAGTACAATATCGTTAACAAAGACCTTATTGTAATTTCATCATTTTTTTTCACTAACTTTCCAGCATCTGAACCAGAACCTCACGTTGAATTTGGTTTTTATTTCTCCTTATTCTCCTGAAATCTGTAAATCCTCAATCTTTCCTGATCTTGACATTTTTAAAGAATTTTAGTTAGTTATTTCGCTGAATATCCCTACATTTGGATTTGTCTGATGTTTTCTCCAGATTGGCCTGAGGCTATTCACTTTTGCTGAGAATACCAAAGAAGAAAGTTGCGTTCTCAGCGCATCGTATCACAGGTTCCAGAGATCCATGTGTCTAATGACTGGTTGTGTTGACCTTTATCACTTGGTGAAGGTGATTTCTGCCGGGACTTCTTCATTGTAAGACTTCTGTCATTCCCTTTGCAGTTAGTAAATATCCTGGGATATTTACTATTTGCTGTTTCTTCTGAAACTTTGCCCATTAATTTTAACATTCACCAGCAGATCTTTCCTACAATAACAATTTCTATAGTGTTTGCCTAATGCTGATTTTCAATTCCCCTCTTTCCTTCTACATTCATTCACTAAAATTCTACCAAAAGGAAGAGGTCTCTCTTCTCCTCCATTTATTTATTTATTACATCAGGTTTTAAAATGTATGTCAGTAGGGATTCATGGATATTTATGTTATGTTATGTGCTATAATCTAATTCTATCACAATCCATTTTGTTCCTCAAATTATTCCAGCTTTTGCATTAGGATCTTCTTCAGACAGGCTCTTGTGGTCTATATATAAAATATATAGGATATCCCATGTAATATATAGGATATCATATATGTGTGTATATTATATATATTATATATATATAATTTTCTTACTTTCTGGAACCACAAGATGCTTCAGGTTCACCTTGTATGTATTTTCCCTGCTATAGATCTGGAACCAACCACTACTCAAAGAGCTCTGGTTCCTTTTATTGGTGAAGGGCGTTTAAAAATAAGATCTGCACGCTGAGAGTGTTTATCACTGCTGGAAGTCATTGCTTGCAGCCTTGTCAGCAGACAGAGTTGGAGCAATAAGAGCATACAAACACTTGCATATGCACATATCTGTACTTCTGTATCTCTCTCTCTCTGTATATCTATCTATCATCTATCTATCTATCCATGTATCTATTATATCTATCTATCTGTCATTTTTATCTATTATATCTATCTTCCATCTATTATATCTATATCTATATCTATCTATCTATCTATCTATCTATCTATCTATCTATCTATCTATCTGTCTCTGTGTATGTGAAAACCACGCGTTTACAGGTTTATACTGAAAGTTAAAGTTCCAGTCCAACACCAAGGGCTCCATTTAGCTTTCTCCATTTCCTTTTTGCAACTTTCCCTCTAACAGTGAGGGAATAAATAAGGAGAACCTAGTTCTCCTTATTTACAAAATGTTCCTTGTTTTCCCAGTTTTAGCATATCCATGAATTATTTTAGGAATGTCCAACTCACATTCCTGTGAGAAACATGTTTGCTGATTAGCTTACAATTTTAATATGTGGTTCTTTTGGTTTTTATCCCCACAGTATGTAGACTGTTTTAAGCTGTCACTTAGGCAAGTTCTTCCCTTTTGTGTTGCCTTCAGCCTGGTTATGGTGTTCATTGTAAATACAATTTTTTTGTTTTTTTGGTTTTTGAGATGGAGTCTCGCTCTGTCACCAGGCTGGAGTGCAGTGGCACAATCTCGGTTAACTGCAACTTCCACCTCCTGGGTTCAAGCAATTCTTCCGCCTAAGTCTCCTGAATAGCTGGGACTACGGAGGCACACCACCATACCTGGCTAATTTTTGTATTTTTAGTAGAGATGGGGTTTCACCATATTGGGGAGGCTGGTCTCGAACTCCCGACCTCATGATCTGCCCACCTTGGCTTCCAAAAGTGCTACGATTGCAGGCATGGTAATACAGTTTTTAAGAGAAAACAGGTACTCAGGTTCACAGCCAAGGTGAGCAAACTCATGACTGGCTCTGTCTGACTGGCTTTTGCTTACAAAACAGATCTGCCACCTCTGCCTTTCCATGCACAGTCAAGCTCTGTTCTCTAGCTTGAATTTTTTATTATAACAACTGCCTCCAGTGTTTTCCTTGTTTGAAGAAGTGGGCATACCTTGGTTCATAGACTTCTCCAGGATTAGGTCCCATGCTTCTAGGGAGAACACTAGAATCCCAGTTGGAGTTGGCTTTGGCCTGTGCAGGCATGAGGGGGCATTCCTGTGGATGAGCTGGGGCAGGCTGTGCCACATGTCAGGCAAGGGGACAGCATGGAGGAGTCCTTTTGGGTTTGTTGGAGACCAAAAAGAGAAGGGGCCCTGTTGATGTGTTTCATTAGTGCCAAGTGGGCATCCTGTGACGACTCTTACCTGCGTGTAGATCAGATCTGCAGGAACATCTCTTCAGATGCCTGCTCTGGGCAGAATTCCTCTTCTGTCTTCAGCCCCTTCTTGCCTGTTGCCCCCAGTTGGCCTACCACAGCTGAGCTCTTGAAACTGACCCATTTTTCCTGTGCAGCTGATGTTTATGGTTTCTTTGAATAAACACAGAAACTTACCCTCTCAGTCTTAAAACTTGAAAAAGTTACATTTGTCTTATCTGAGTTCCTTTCTCAGGAAAAGAACTATCAGGCCTCCCAGATTGTATAAAGGAGTTGAAACTTACCAGATCCCTGTGTTTGGACAATGAGAAGCCAGCCCCTCACCCATTATGACTGCCTAAGTGACCACCTGCTGCCTGTTGTTTTCCAACACGTGGTTACATTTCTTCCCTGCTATATAAACTCCTAATTTTAGTTGGTCAGGGAGGTGAATTCGAGACTGAGCTCCCATCGCTGGGCTGCAGCACCCGATTGACGCCTTTTTCCCTGACAGTACTCATCTCAGTGATTGGCTTTCTGTGCAGCAAGCAGCAGGACCTAGACCGAACCCCTGGTGTTTTGGTAACATTCTGAGGAGGTGTGGGCCTAAGTGTGCCTCCTGTCAGCCTCAAACAGACAGGGAGGAGAGCAGGAAGGTGTCAAGGCAGCAGCACTGCCAGCCTCGCTGCCATGTGAGCTCAGGCCCTCTTCTATTTGGCCTACTCTGAGTTCTCACAGGACAGGATTTTGGAGTAGATCCAGTTTGGAAGCCTCCTCGCCTCTCTTCTAGCCTTTTCCCAATGGTGTGTCTGTAGTATTCTGCTAGAGCTGCCATAACCAAGTCCAAGTACAGTTGTCCCTCAGTATCCTGGAGGATTAACTCCAGGATCCCCCCAGCAAATATCAGATCTGCGGAGGGCTCAGGTCCCTGATAAAAAAAATGCTGTGGTATTTGCATATAACCTGCACATACCCTTTTTTATACTGTAAGTCATCTCTAGATTACTTAAAATAGTTAATACAGTGTAATCTAAATGTTACATAATGATTTTTACACTATTCTTTAGGGAATAGTGACAAGAAAAAGTCTGTACATATTCAGTGCCTCTACAAGCATCCGTTGTTTTTCCAACTATTTTTTGACCTGTGGTTGGTTGAATCAACAGATGCAGAATCCATACACTTGGAAGGCCTGCAAGATTGCAGTGCCCTCCACCCCTGGGGTTAAGGGTGGTGGTAGGAAGTGAGAGGCAGGGTAGGTACAGAGATAAGGATGGAAGGAGAGGTGAGTCTTTTCTGGGTAACAACTTTCAATTTTCACTCTGTAGCTTACTTGAAAACTCTCAGGGGTCATTCTACCTCTGGAAAATGTATAAATTCACAGACTCTCAAGGTGCTCATTACTGTAAAACCTTCTAAATCACAACTTTGAAGCTAAAGGGCATATGGAATTTTCCAGAGTGAAGCTCTGTTGGAGCAGAGCATGTTCCAAAACATCTCTAGGAATGCTTTAAAGGGAGAAAAAAGACAAATGTTCTTTTTTAGTCCTGATGAGCCATCTGGGGTCTGAAGTGATTTACATCTGACTTTTTTCCAAGTTTGTAAATTATTGCACTGGCTTGACAGTCTCTTGTTCTTATCACTCCTGGATTCCCTTAACATAGGCTGACTGACGTGCTGAAAGGAAAGTGCTCCTTCTTCATGCTGTTTCTGCTGATGGATTTAGGTAGCTCACAAGCGAATTCTTTAATGGAGCAGTTCAGGCAGCTTATCTCATGTGTTGTTATAATACAGCCCACATCTCAGCACGGGAAGCAGCAGAGTGGGGATTCAAATGCACAGCTGGGAAGCCCAGGTTCCTTCTCTTTCAGTTGGGGAGTATTAATGAGATGGGTTTTTAGGGAACAGGTGAAGTCTGCTCCCATGTAAGCTGATTTATAATCACTATTTCTTATTTATTGGTTATAAATACTGGATTAGGTACCTGTATGATTAAGAGAAAGAACCATATTAGAAAGAAACCTAGTTAAAAGGTGTGCATCACACTGATTCTTGAAGGTAAGATTTGAGTGAACTGACTAAATAGCAGTCACTGTATTCAGGTGTTGGGGTGGAGAGAAGGTGAGGGTGTATTTTATTTTTTGCACCTAAGAAGATGTGGTCAAACATCTCCAGAAAGGTATGTGTGGGTTTTCATGAAAAAAATGTGGTATTTAGTAGAATACTATAGTTACAATATTATTTTCTTGGTGAAAGAGTAAAAACAATACAAGTAAAAAGTATGTAAATATGTCCCAGAAGAATAGGGTGGAGCTGTGGATGCCCAGTGGATCTTGACCACATATTTCATTGGCCTTCACTCGTAGGAACTTCTTTACACTGCCCAAGGTGCTCTATGAAGCTATTTGTTCATCAGTTATTACACAACTATGAGTTGCCCCTGTGTGTGAATATATACATATCTGTTACCCAACCAGAATTTTGCTGGAGTGCATTTCAGATCTTCACTTCAGCCTCTCCTACTCCTGAAGGGAAATACGTCTTTTCTGCTCAATTATAATTTTAATCCAAATTTTTTCTCCCCTTCCTCCTCTTTTTCTGTCTTCCCCCCTTCTTTAAATTTCTCCCCTTCTTCTTCCTCATCTTCCTTTTCTTTGTCTTGGGTTCTCATGTGGAATCATAATATCTCACTCAGATGAGTTACTTCTTGTATCAGGGACTGTGTCCTCATTCCAAAGGACTCTCCTACCCATCATCACGTGTCTCCCTTCTCTCTTGCAGTCTGTTCTTTAGCATGTCGATCTCACTACGTGTTATGGGTTGAGTTGTGTCCCTCCAATATTCATATGTTGAAGTCCTAATCCCTTATATGTCAGGATGGAAATTTATTTGGAAACAGAGTCATTGCAGATGTAATCAGTTAAGATAAAGACAAACTGGATAGGGTGGGCCCTAATCCAATATCACCAGTGTTCTTATAGAAACAGGAAGTTTGGTGCTCACTTCAGCAGCACATATACTAAAATTGGAACGATACAGAGAAGATTAGCATGGCCCCTGCGCAAGGATGACACGCAAATTTGTGTAGCGTTCCATATTTTTCTGGAAAAAAAAAAAAAAAAAGAAACAGGAAGTTTGAACACAGGCACACACACAGGGAGGAAGGCAGAGGTAGAAGTGAGGCATCTACAAGCTCAGAAATGCCAAAGATTGCCAGCAAACCACCAAGAGCCAGTAAAGAGATAATGGAGCAGTGTCTTCCTCACAGCCCTCAGAAGGAACCAAACCTGCTGACACCTTGATCTCAGACATCTTGCCTTCAGAACTGAGCTAATAAATCCAGTTTTTGGTACTTCGTTATGGAAGCCCTAGCAAACTAGTACACATTTTTATAAGTGTTTTTAACGTAGGTACACATTTAATCCCCTTTATTATTTCAGAAGTGACTTGAGATGTTGGTACCGAAGAGATAGTAAATCTTAAAAAGAATAACATTGGATTTATAGAGTGCAGTTGAAGGAAGACAAGGCAAGAATTCTGACAATAAATTCATCTTTCCTCTTAGCATTTATTATGAATCAAATTAATTTGGAAGTAGGAAAAGGTGTATTGATGTTTAAACCTGTGAAAAGGCTCATACCTTCAAAGAGTTATTGGCCAAAGTTCTGAGCTTAAGGTTAAACTGGGAGCTCCCTGAGGGCAGTGACTCCATTTTGTTTAATATAGTATTCCCAATACATAGTGCAATATCTGGCACATAGTAGGTACATAATACATTTTTATTGATTGACTGCTTGTCTAGGGAAATAAAATTAGTCATGTGGCAAAACAGAAAAATCATGTGGGCAAAATGGAAGGCAGATGCCATTGCTCAAGTGAGAAAAACACTAAACTGACTGTGTTAGGTCTGAAGAGATGTATTATCAGTTTCTACCTGTCCAATTGGGGGATCATTTACTAAACATTCCTCAGATGTGTAGCCCAATGTAGACTCTACAAAGAGTGCAAAGAAATAATGTTTCATACTCTTTGGCTTCAAGGGGTTTATGATCCAGTTGAGGAAATTAGACATTGAGTGGAGATGAGCAGCAATAATACAATAAAATGCTCAGACCTATCCCAGTGATGATAATGCTCTGGGAGGTCCCACGAAGAGGCATGGGTGTGGCCATAGAGATTCACAGAGAATGCAGAATAAAGTCTTTCTGAGGCAGTGTCTTTCACCTGTGCATCCTCAGGGTACCAGAAAGCTTGGTCTGCAAAAAGAGTTTGTTGAATAAACAAATGGGAAAAATGTGAGGCTGGCCTAGAGAGTTAGGTTTAGGGTGGGGGTGGAGAAGTATTCCATGTGGTCAGGATTGGTTTCACGGGCATGTGGCCCCTAGAGTTGTGTGGGGTCCCATGCTCAGAAGGGCCTGAGACTTGACTGATGTGCCGCTGCTATATGTTGAAATTCTTAATGACTTTTGGACAAGGGGACTCACATCCTTGTTTTGCACTGGGCCCTACCAATTATGTAGCTGCACCTGCATGTGCTATTTAAGCACTTAAGTGTTTGCTTCATGGATGCAATTTGCTATAGTGGCACAATGTTTTTCATAAATATAATTTTGAATTCTGCCTGGAAAGGGCTTAAGCCAACCTGGTCATTGACAATTCTTAAGCCCTTCATTCTGGACTGTATAGTAGTCATGAAGAAGTTTGGGGTGGGTAAAGAGAGTTAGTGTCTCCCTTAAATCTTCATACTCACTTACTACCAAGCGTCAACAAGAGCAAGCCTCAGAAAAAATCAGCCTCACGTACCTGCATTAACTGAACAACCATTCTTTAACAAGCAGGCACAAGACCATTGACATAGCTTGTCTTACAGACTCAATGAAGCCTGTGGGTTCCGTCTTTGGAGCTCAGGCCACCACTTGCCAGAAGGATTTGTCCACAACACTAGGTTAGCACAACATCATTACAGAGCAGGATTCTCCAGCCTTATAGCTGGCATCAGGTAACTGATGGCTGAACCAAGGGTTCCTTAGGGATAAAGGGGATGTTATCCTAAGGGTAACTGATACAGGTCTCTCTGGATATACTCCATGGATGCAAAGACAGGCAGCGCCTAGTTTATTTCAGCCAATCCACATATCTTGAGTACATTTATCTTTCCCAATGTTCCATCGTGCTATGACAGGTCACTGTCCTCTCCAGTGAAAACCTCTCCCTGATACTCAGTAGGATCATTAGAAAAGATTCAAGTGGGCCGGGCGCGGTGGCTCATAACTGTAATCACAGCACTTTGGGAGGCCGAGGCGGGCGGATCACGAGATCAGGAGTTTGAGACCAGCTTGGCCAACATGGTGAACCCCTGTCTCTACTTAAAAAAAAAAAATTAGCCGGGCCTGGTGCCGTGTGCCTGTAGTCCCAGCTACTCAGGAGGCTGAGGCAGGAGAATAGCTTGAACCCAGGAGGCGAAGGTTGCAGTGAGCCAAGATCACGCCACTGCACTCCAGCCTGGGCGACAGAGCAAGACTCTGTCTCAAAAAAAAAAAAAAAAAAAAAAAAAAAAAAGATTCAAGTGTCGGCTGTGATGTGAATAACAGGAGTGCTTGTAGAATCCACTGTGCTGCCAATCAGGAAACCGGTGGGTTGCCCTGGACCTGCACATTTTTATCTTCTGCACCTAGTTAGCTTGAGTGAACACACCTAAGATTATACTAACTGTTCTGAAGTAGTTAAAAGTAAATGGCAAACACTGTGACAAATGCTTTAGGTAGGTCACGTCAGTTAAATAGAGTCCCTGTCACTTCCTAATGTCTTGTACCCATGGCTTCTGCCACATGTGCCCCTGTTTGTCTCCTGCAGTTTTTTGAATCTAGGAAGTATGAAGGTTGAGGATATGGGTGTTGGAAGCCAGGTGATGGAATTTACAGTTGACTCCACAAGACATTGGTCAGCCATAATAAAAATGGGATGTAGGGGAGCACATGAAAGTTCATTAAATGGACACTCTTGAGACAGGCTTCGGGTCCCAATTCTACCATTCCCTGGAGGTGTGGATTCAGCTGCTACTTCATCTCTGGGGCTTGGCGGCCTCCTCTATAAAAAGCATAAACTGGATGAGATGGTCTTTAAAGATTCTTATAATTCTCAATTGCATAATTTTACATTCTACCTGGTGGTCATAGGCAGGATGGAGTATTCGTAGAGGGAATATAAGTAGAAATTCAAGTAGGGAGAGAATAAGTACATTTTAAAATTTGCAGACATGTCTGTAAACATTCAATACACAGTATGGAATGACTTAAATTTATTGGTTTGTTAAATCCTACCTACACCTTTATGCTATAGGCACTGTGGGATGAACTTGCTATGTGGTGAAATTTTTCCTATTTATGCACAGCTGTATTCATTGTACTCGGGTTAGGGCAGGATTAAAGGTAAAATTAATTCTACTGCCATCTTTCTAGTAATGATTTCATAATTTCTATGCAGAGCACTAGGTGGCAACGTTGCATCTTTTTAAAACCAGTTTTCCTTTTAGAAGAGATAAATGATGGGTGAGATACTACTTAAAAATAATTATTACATTTTAAATTGTAGCTCATTTTGGAATCATATTTCCTAGGATATGTTCATTGTTGCAGATGTGATAGAAAACCTTAATCCCTAACTTCAGAGGAATTGGATTATTGTTGTTGTTCGAGGTAAATATCCCAATATCGACTTAAAATCAAATCTCTCCTATGGTAATAAGGGAATTTGAATTTCTCCTTTAAAGGGAATTTAGACTCTACCCTGAAAATACTTAGAGAATGGACAGATTTTTTTTTATCCTCCACAGAAAGAGAGTGCAGAAGCCAACATTAATCTTTTTAAGGTATATCTGTTTTTGGAGAAAAAAAAGAAAAGAAAAGCCTATTCTAAGAAGCAAAGGTCATTTTGGGTCATTATAATCATATACTTTTGGGGGAAGAAAGAAGTTAATCTTGCAGAGAGATGACTATTTGCAAAAAGGCAAATTGCCCAAGGCATGGTTTTCTCAAGTGAAGGTGAACTCTTGAAGAAAGGGAAGTAAGTACACAAGACCAAGGATTTAGAGAGAGTGTGTTTCCTCCTGGATGACAGTGAAAGTATAGATTCATCTCTTTCACAGCTACTGGCTCTAGAAACTATCAATTTAGAGGAAAGGTTGTTTGTATGTTCCATTATCCGAGATTGGTTTTCTCCAAATACTGTTATATTGACAATGGACAAATGGCGGCAGGAGGAAGAATGAATAATATGGTGCTAGTCTTACTCACTCTGCCTGTCATTAACGTCTCAAATCCTCACTTACTGGATAAACACGCACTAAGCCAGTGTCTCAGAGAGCCTTGGAAGGTGGTTTAATATCACAGCCGGGCCGGGAACTCTGGAGCTGAACTATTTGGCTTATGTTATCTCCATAGCTAGGAGTCAATGTTTCAGAGTCTTGACTTTCTCATCTGTAAAATGGGCAATTTGGAAATTGTGCCTTCTGTCTCTTAGAATTGTGAAGACTCAATACTTGACAGCCTTAAAAAAAAAAAGAACAGAACAGAACAAACAAACAGACAAACAAAAACAAGCACAGTGCTTGAAACATAGTAGCTTTTCTCATAGTCTTACATTTGTACTGTAGGTTGAGCAAAACAACCCTACCATCATCCGACCTGAATTATTGGCCAAACTAAGATTGATAACTACTTATTTTAATTTCATGTACGTATATATCTTCCTCTACTTATAGCCATTTTCATAGCACATTCATAAGTTGTTTCACATTCAAAATAAATTACTGTCCTTTCAAAACACCCATGAACTGCTCCCCCACAAATAAAAAGCAAAAACAAACAAATAAAAACCCTCATCTATGAAACAGTGGCCTCCACAAGTGACTTAATCAGCAGTTCTAAAACTGCCCTCACTTAAAGGTTTAGAAATTCTTGAGAGAAATGCATATGGATATGAAAGTTTGGTTTTGATTTGATTTCCCAAACTTATTTAATTTTTAGACTTTAAAAATTTTGCATAAATAATTTTCATTTACTTTGTCTAATTCAAAAGGCAATAATAGAAGTGCTGCTAGAATGCACTATGATAAACATTCTTCTATAAGTTGCTGAAATAACGAAACTTTATTGTCATATATACTAGAATACATGTTACATAACACATATACCATGTTACATATATTATACATATAGTATAGTATATATAGTCCACTAAATTGATGGTTCTTTGAACTAGTATCTGTGGAAGAGATGAATCTGTACTCTTTACTGCTAAACAGGAGAAGACATCCACTCTCTCTAAATCATTGGTCTTATCCCTTCTCTTCCTTTCAACTATTCACCTTCACTTGAGAAAACAATGCCCTAGGTAATTTTCCTTGTATGCAAAAATGTCTCTCAGATAGAATAACGTCTTTCTTCTCCCCGAAGTATATGATTTGAAATAATGAAACCCTGAGTTGAGAAGGTACTTTCTTGTGAGTGTGACAAGAAGCAGCACAATCTTCCCAAGCAGGTGAATGGGAAGATGAGATCCCTTGTTATGGAAGGATCTCTGGGGACAGTGTCACCAAGGTGAATGATGATGATGATGGTGAAAACTGAAAGCCAACTGCCCTCCTAGAAGTCCTTCCAAGTAAAGGCCTTGTTGACCACCCAGCGTGTGCTAGCCATGGGATCCCACCCGTCTTCCTGGGTCAGAGCAGTGGTTCTCAGCTTTGCCCCCTGCCCCACTCAGGGAACATCTGACAACATCCGGAAACATTTTTTGATGGTCACAGCTGGGAGAAGGGCTACCGCTGACATCTAGTGGAGAGAGTCCAGGGCTGCCGCTAAACACCCCGCAGCACAGGAAAGTCCTACCCCAAATAACTGTTCAGTCCGAAATGTCAACAGGGATGGGACTGAGGAAACCTGGCCTAGAAAGAGCTTCCTTGTTATGGGATCCAGAGCCCTCTTGTGTAGGTTAAAATTGTAAGGTGATAATGGGATGTCTGGGCTGCGGGTTAGCCCTGAGAATGCCCTGCAATGAAAAGACACAGAGTTTTACCCTTTGTTTTTTTTTTTTTTTTTTTTTATCATTATGTCCAGAGAAAAGAAAGCTATGTGTGGGCTGTTTTAGAGGACTTCAATGATCTTTCTAAGAAAACTACACAAACTAAATGTTGCATACTACTAATATTACCTAATTACTTGAACATAATATGAGTTGTCATTCTGCACGAGCCTGTTAGAAATAATCAGTGTTTTGTTGGCATGTAAAACAAGACGGAAGTGAATTTGAGGATCAATATTCAATTGAGGCTATGCTACATAGCAGATACTAGGGATATGCTAGTGGGCAAAAAGTTGCACTCTTCATGGAGCCAACAGACCTAGGGCAAACACAACTGCAAATCAAATGATAACCTAAATCAGTGTAAAATTAGTTTGGGAGAAATGGGTTGGGGGAGATAATTGTATTGTTCTTATTATATAAGTGATATCAATGTCCCTCCCCAAACAGGGTTTGTTCAGATGAACACGAGGCCTTCTTTGTAATATCCTGGAGTACAAGGTGGGCTGCTTCACCATGTTGATGTATGGAATCAGGGTGAGAATTCTAAAGGAGGGTGCTGAAGGTACATACAGCATGGTCTCAGTTGAGGCAAGTGGTTCAAAACCAAAAATCCATGTGTCGAGATAACAGGCATAAGCTAAGATGGACACTAAGGTTCTGAGAAGTTCAGTGATGGAGAAACACACAAAGGGGAAGGAAGGAGAGCCTGGAAGGATCCGCAGACCATGGCTGGCTCACTGCCTGTGACTCTTCCTTTGGACAAAGTAGAGCAGGCACCCTTCCCTGAGAAAGCCTTTCCCTTAAGAAGGGTCGGGGGAAGAATCTCCTAGGGTTTGATGATCAAGTGCTCTTAGTGAAGTCCTGGAAATTTTTCCTGTGGCGTATGAATCTCTCAAACCACTGTTCCAGTTTGCACCTTCTGCGATGTGCCAGTGCTGGGCCTGGCCTGGCTATCATCAGGATCCCAGTACTTTTTAAAAAAGATTCTCTAATTTCTTGCTAGGTTGCTGGAGTGCATGGTGGAATATGGGGTCTTAGAAGGTTAGCTGAAGTGGGTAGTTGAAAAAAACAAGTTGCATGTCCATGGAAGGGAGAGTGGAATAGAGGCCAGAGGGCTGATGACCTCTGTCACCTCAGAGTTGTTGTTGAAAGTTTATGCCAGAAGACGTGGAATTACACACTGCCTTAAGTCAGCCTCTCCCTCATTGCAATATTTACGGCCTTCTTTTTCTACACCTGTCTGCCTCTTTGCTAATCCAGGCCCTAGACTGTTTTTTGTTTTTGTTTTAATGAGGGGTACTTTTTGTTCTTGCCTATCACGAAGGGGCTATCCTCATGAACAGGGGCACCGTGTTGCACACTTACAGGAGACACCATGCCCAACGCAGTGTGTGTGAATGATGCCCCTGGGCTTGCTCAGTGGACAACCTTTGCAGGAAGCTTATGCGTGTGTTGCTGGATGATCCACAGGGGCAGTGCAGGCAGCTGTTGTTAGCAAGCCTTCCTCCTGCGGGGATGAGAAGAATGCCTGAGTCTGCCTTTGATTGATGAGCTTCCCCAAATAGGGGGCGGTCAGCATGCCTCAGCTTGATTTCCTTTTCCTCCCTGGAACTGGAGGTCATGTCATCTCTCGGCGCTGGTTCCTTCCCCTCTCCCTCCTTCCCCCAGGATCTGTCTGCTTGTTTCAGCCCCTAACATCTGCCCACATTGTTCCCACAACCTTCTCTCTCACCACCTACCCTATACAGCCCTGGGAGAGGGAAGCTCTTGCCTCTTTCTCCACTCTGTTTACATTATTTTTTATGGCTCACAGTATCTCCTCATTTTTTTTTTTAAATCATTTTTTATCATTTGGATCATCCCACCCTTTACCCTATGATCGAGATCCATATTTGGAAGTTTAAAATCAGGATATTAACTGTTTCTTATCCTTTGCATTCCTGCTATAATGCAATGCCCCTGACTCATGAAGCAAGTAGAAACTATTGGAAAGAAAGAAATATACAGAAATGAATGTACCAAGAATTGACCTTTTTGAATTCATGGGTAAATGACCTGGTCCTCCTACTCTTAATGTGAGTTCCAGGATGTGGGAGCCATGTGTCTTGTTCTATGTTTACAGAGCTTCTGACACAAAGCAGACACTGAACAAATATTTGTGGGCTAAATAAATGAACCTTATCATTTCTGTGGACATTGTTTTATATCAGTTTAGGGTTGTTTTCAGTTGCACATAAACGAATCATTGTTACAGATGCTTAGCCAAATGGGGAGCTATTTTTTCCCTTATACATCTAGAGCCTGGAACCCCAGGATGGAGTAGCTATATGCAATTGCCACCAAGGAAACAGTTTTTTGTTTTGCTTTGTTTTGTCTTTTTGAGACGGAGTTAGCCACTAGGCCTGGCTAATTCTTTTGTATTTTTTTGTACTTTTTGTATTTTTAGTGGAGAGAGAGTTTCACCGTGTTAGCCAAGATAGTCTTGATCTCCTGACCTGGTGATCCGCCCACCTCGGTCTTCCAAAGTGCTGGGATTACAGGTGTGAGCCACCGTGCCCAGCCCAGAAACAGTTTTATTTTTCTGCTCTGTTCTTTGCATAAGGCTTTTGAACTCAAACTCAAAGGTAGCTTTATGCAAAGGTGGCTTTATGCAAAAGCCTTATCCAAAGGTGGTACCACCTCCAAGCACACAGAGAATCTTTATGATGAACCAGATGATTTGGTATGTTTTCATTGGGAAAATTATCCCCTTCCCAGAAGCTTCACTGACATCTCATTAAGCAAGCTGTATTGCCCCTCACAACAAGAGACCTGGAAGTTACATTTATTTTCACCTAAGTATATCATCACCTGGATTGTCTTGGTGTCTACTACTGTTGTAAGAGTTTTAGTAGTGATCATGTTGTGTTTACATTTTGTATTTTATATTTTTGATTAGTATAAAAATGTTATTAACCAACAAAATAATTTTATAAACATGATTCCTAGCACTACATTTTTGAGAAACTTTTTGTATAAGACCTAAAGTTCCTTAAAGGAGGAGATCTAGAAATATTTTTGACAATGTCTTTTTAAAAAACCAAAACCTTGTCGTAATCATGCTCATGAGCGTAAATCCAAACTGATTGCATCTGATCAGTAATTTAAAATTTAGATTAAGCAAGAGTGGGAATGAAAGATAAATGATCTCTTTAAGGAAACATTCAGTTAGTATACTCCTATTCATCTGCACTAAAGGCATATTTTTTCATATATTCAAAACATGGATTTATTCATCGGTTAGCTCTGAACAATCGCTGCACACCTCCTAGGTCAGGAGTAGGGTTACAGGTGCTTTGCAGGCTCACGAATGCATCTGCTGAACAACACGTATGAAATGCCAGCACCTGCTGGAACTAGGACACCCCATACAGTCGACAGGATGGAGCCCTCACAGAGGTTGCATTCTAGTGGCAGAAGGCAACAATATAAACAAATATACAAACCAAAAAAATAACACCATTTATGCAGAATTCAGTGCTTGGGGAAAATAAAATAAGGCAATAGAGTAGAAGGTAATGGGTAGAACAGGGAGCCCCTTCAGACTGGAGGTCGGGGAAGCCTTCCTGAGACCCAGTAAAGAGGAAGGAGCCATCCATGGCAGAGTGGGGACAAGGGCTCCAGGCAGAGGGCACAGACAGTCCGAAGCCCTGAAGCAGGAATAACTTAGGGTTCTTGACCAAGGGAAATGGCTGATGTGGATGAGTGTGGCGGTGGGGGAGACAGTAGGACCAGAGCACATAGGCCCCCAGGACACCTGAAGGAGGTGAGAGTTTATCCTAAGTGAAATTAGAGGCCACTGCAGCATTGTGCCTGATTTATGATTGAAAGCCTCTCTCTGATTGGCTGTAGGGGTCAGGGCTGGGAACAGGGAGATGGGCTGGCAGGCATTGCTGTGGAGTAGGAGATAGGGGTCGGTGGCTTGGATTAAGGTGATCGCTGTGGAGTTTTGATGAGAGATATGGTTTAGGATCTACCTAGGAGGTAGAGCTGATAAAATTCGCTGTGACCCGCTGTGGGGTGGAGCGGGGAAGAGAATCAAGGATCACTCCTAGGTTGCCACTCAGGCTGCAATAATAAAATCCCACCGGCTGCGAGGCGTAAACAATGGAAACTCTTTCTCACAGTTCTGGAGGCTGAAAGTCTGACATTAAGGAGTTAGCAGGTTTAGTGGTTCCTGTGGCCTCTCTTGGCTTGCAGATGGCCACCACTTTCTTGCTGTGTCGTCATGTGGTCTTTCATCTGTCAGTGCATCCCTGTTGTCTCTCTGTGTGCCCACATTTCCTCTTCTTATAAGGACATCAGTCAGATTAGATTAGGGCCTACTCTAACTGCCTCATGTTTGACTAAATCACCTTTCAAAAATCCGATTTCCAAATACAGTCCCACTCTGAGGTGCTAGGAGTGAGGGCTTCAGTATAAGAATTTTGAGGGGACACAATTTGGCCTGCAACAGTCCTCAAGGCGCAGATGCACAGATTAAGCCCAGCAAAGGAGCTGAATAGGAGAACACAGAGAATTGCTGGAAAAGTCAGAAACGCCATGAAGATGAAGACTGCATTGAAAACCAGAGCTGGGAGTCTAAGATATTTCTGTTGGTCGGAATAGTACTCCCAGGGTTCACAATGCCAGGAAGGAAATTAAAAGGAAGGTGAGAGTGGAAGTGAGGGTGAGGAGGGAGGGGGAAAGGGAGGGGAAGAGAAACCTTTTGAAATGACCTTGATTATTATGCTGAGTGAGAAACACTATCATGTGTAATTATATTTACTCAGGTTGATTCTGAACTTTTGCTTTAAAATAAAACGAATTTCATGATTGTAGGTGAACTTTGATACTGATAAGATTGGTGATTTCTTTGGGGAGTGAGATGGACAGAAGTAATTCATGTTGTGAGACTGTGGGGGTAGTTGGTAAAAAAGAGTAACCCAGCTCCAGGTTACATTTGGCAGCTGCCTGCTTAGTGCTGTGACACCATGGCAATGCAGGGAAAGACTTTCTCACAATGAAAACACTTGTTTTTTTCCTAATTATACAAATAATATGTGGTTATTCATATATCACTTGTGCACTATAAAATATTCACTGTTGAAAATGTATTTGAAAGTAAGTGAAATCATCTGATATTCCACCCCTAAGATAACTGTCATTAGCAATTATTAGTTATTATTTCTCCATGCTTTGCTTTATGCATATACATACACATCTATAATTCACACCGTGCAGGCAATTTTATTTCGAGTGGTATAAATGTGCGAATGTGAGTGTGCATGTACACATGTGTGCATGTTTGTGCACTATGCCGGAGTGTGCGCATGCGTGTGTGTGTGTGTGCATGCATCCCTTCCCTCTCCTCCACCATTCCCTGGGAACCCATGTTAGCTGTCTGGTTTGCATCCTTCTCTCTTTTCTCCAAGGACTTATGTCTATTTACCAATACACACTGATATGTGCATTCAAGTGCAGGTGCAATTTTAAAATTAACATCTGTTTTTGCAAAAATGTGATCTCGAATGTATCTGTATATGCAAACACATATTTTCCTCATCTTACTTTCTTATTCCCCTCTATTCTTATGAGCGTTCTGCCTCGTGAGTGCTAATAGTGCATCTGCTCTATTCATGGAACTCAATTTCTATGTCTATCGAGGTGCTGCCGTCTTTCATGAACATCCCTTCTGTTCTCATGGCATCCTTTTATCAGCCTGGCCTCGGCTCTCCTGGCTTCTCTTTCTTCCCACCTCTTTGTGTGGGAGCTAATGGGGCGCTTGTTGATGGACAGATGATGTGATTAGATGCTCCATTAGCATACACCTCAATAAACTTTTCTCAGAGCACGCTGCCTCTCTGCACGTTCATTTCTTGTAAATGTCAGTGAGTTAGAGGGTATTGATAAACATCACTACTATTAGTTATTCAGCTATCTGGATCACAGTTTGAATTGCTCCTGACCTTGGTTTGGAAATCCACAAAGCACTTCTCTGACCTTTTTGTCTTTGTTGCAGCTTTCATAAAGGTAGAGGCTTTGTTCTTTTCTCCTCACTGGAGAGATTTAGGTTCGTCTCAGAGGCGGATATATATCCAGTCTCTGTGGCTTCTCTTCCTGCAGAGTCCACCCAGGCAACTTCCCCACCACCTGCTGGCCTCTTTCACACCATTTTACTAGCCTTGATGTAGAAGATGTGCATTACGTACCTGAACCTACCTGATAAGCAAAGTTATTTCTATTGAAGTTATATTCCAATCCTTAAGTGAAACTTTATTCTATTTGAGTATGCTTGGGTGGCAGAAAGGAAAATTGGCCTATTTTCCTGATTAGTGTACTTTCCACTGTAGAAACTGTTCTCAGCCTAGATCTTGACCCCACGGAAGCAAAATGATTGATCTCTGGTTTTAATGGTATGAAACTTGGGCAAACCAGATATTATTGGTTCTACATTCCTAATAACACACACTAAATGAGTTAGTGAGTTGCAACTGTGAATATCAATCAAATGAGATTTAATGGAAATATATCTTGCTATTATTCAAGTTTAATGCAAACTTGCTAAGATTTTATTTAAAATATTTCATGAAAAGTGAAATAATAATGAAACTGTACAAAGGAAGAAGTTACGGATTGATCAAGAAGTAGATTAACTTGTGATGAGCCTCTGATAGTGGTTCTTTCTCTGGCTGTCATCTGGCAGGAACTGACTTATGCCTGTTTCTGTATTCTGCAGAGGCCAATTCTTTGTAAAGATCAGTTTGGTTACAGACTTGGTCTTACCCAGTTCTGACCCTGCACCCTAGGCTGGAACGAGGCAGTCTGGAGTAGCTAGTGCACCAAGTTCCTATCTTCTTGTGCAGGGACTGTAAGCCACAGGCCAAAGGGGCAGGTGTGGGATTGGAAAGGAGCCTGTGGTGGCTGCCTGTGTCCAGCTACATGTGCAGAGTGGTGAGCAGGTCTGTGTGCTGCTTCTGCTGGGAGGACTCTGTCACCAGAATGTGAGCTGTCCAGGGGACTGGCACATATTGATGGTCCCCATGTGACATGGTTAGGCTTTGTGTCCCCACCCAAGTCACATCTTGAATTGTAATCCTCAGGTGTTGAGGGAGAGACCTGGTGAGAAGTGAGTGGATTATGGGAGTGGTTTCCCCCATGCTGTTCTTGTGGTAGTGAGTGAATTCTCAAGAGATCTGATGGTTTTATAAATGATAAACAGTAGTTTTTTCTGCACTCTCACATGCTCTCTCCTACCTGCCACCATGTAAGATGTGCCTGCTTCCCATTCTGCCATGACTGTAAGTTTCCTGAGGCCTTCCCCCACAGCCATGCAGAACTGTGAGTCAATTAAACCTCTTTCCTTTATAAATTACCCAGTCTCGGGTAGTATATTTGTAGCAATATGAGACTGGATCAATACATCATGCTCAGCCCTCTTGTCACTATATCTGGGAATGTGCAGGGAAAAAAATCTTTTGTTGCTCAAAAGTGAGGCTTCTGTTGCTAGAACATTTCCACAATCACAAAACTTTTGCAGCTAAATATTGGCCTGCTGTGTGTGACTGTGTGTGTGTTCACGTGTGCAAATGGTTCTGACTTTCTTTTAGCAATTTAAAAGCAAGATAAATCCCTGCTGACAGAACTTGGTTTTCCTGCTGTGTCGGTGCCTGGGATATTTAATTGAATCTAACAAATGTTTCACTTTGTGGAAGGGACAGATGAGTTTTCTTTTGGGAATGACTAATACTAGGGGATTCAGGATTGAGAGACGGTCTGTGAGACTGAAGTGATCTCCATGCTGGGAACTGTGAGACTCTCACCCTAACTCTCTTCTTATCTCTCCTGGTACGACTAAGCAGGTCATTTAAACTCTCTGAAATTTTCTACGTCAAAATTTTATCGCTGGTGAAAGGACTAAATTGACCAGCTTACAGAGAAAGCTCCTTTCAGATCAAAAACTGTCTTTCAAAGATAAAGTGATAAACGAGTCATTACCTTCATCATCAGACACATATATACAAAATGCATTAACTATGAAAGCATTTGAAAAATCTTGCCATAAGCGAATGAATACCATAACTCCCAGCATTTAATTTATAGGGTATAAATTAGATGCTCTAAAAATTCCCTTCAGTAATTATTGCATTATACAAATCATTGCCCTGATCATTCATTGATTCATAACGTATTTTGGGTTCACACTCTGTGTGAGGCAGCTTCAAGGAGCTAGAGACAAAAAGGGAGTGAGACACACAGTCCTCACCCTCAAAGAACTCATGGGAGGTAGGTCTTAGAGAAAGGAAGAGAAATAAAAGGCAAAGAAACTAATTACCTTATAGTATAATGAGGGCTACAGCATGCCATATCCCCTAAATTAAAACTTGCTACATAGAAAATGCCAACTTCATTGCATATTTCTATTCACATCATAAAAATATAGGATGAAAGTGACTGTAAAATGTTAATACAGACATACCACGCTGACATTGCAGGCTTGGCTCCAGGGCACTGCAATAAGTGAATATTGCAATAGAGTGAGTCACAAATTTTTTGGTTTCCCACTGCATATAAAAGTTATGTTTAACAGACTATACTATACTGTAGTCTAGTAAGTATGCAATAGCAGTATGTGTAAAACAATGTATACAATCTAATTAAAAAGTCTTTATTTCTGAAAGTCCTAATGATTATCTTTTTGCTGTTAGAGAGTCTTGTCTCCAAGTGGATGGCTGTTGACTGATCAGGCTGTTGGTTGCTGAAGGTTGGGGTGGCTGTGACATCTTCTAAAAATAAGACAATAATGAAGTTTGCCACATTGATTGACTCTTCCTTTCACAAGAGATTTTTCTGTAGCATGTGATGCTGTTTTATAGCATTCCTTCCACAGTAGAATTTATTGAAAATTAGAGTCAATCCTCTCAAACTCTGCCACTGCTTTATCAACTAAGTTTACGTAATATTCTAAATCCTTTGTTGTCATTTAAACAATGTTCACAGCATCTTTACGAGGAGTAGATTTCTTCAAGAAACCACTTTATTTGCTCATCCACAAGAAGTAACTCCTTATCTGTTCAAGTTTGATCATGAGATTGCAGCAATTCAGTCCCATCTTCGGGCTCCATTTCTAATTCCTCTCCTCTTGCTATTTGCACCGTATCTGCAGTGGTTTCCTCCAGTGAAGTTTTAAACCCCTTAAAGTCCTCCATGAAGTTTGCAATCAACTTCTTCCAAACTCCTGTTAATCTGGATATTTTGATCCCCTCCCATGAATCACGAATGTTCTTAACAAGATCTAGAATGGAGAATCCTTTCCATAAGGTTTTCAATTTACATTGCCCACTTCCATCAGAGGAATCACAATCTATGGCAGCTGTAACCTGACACTTATTTCTGAAATAAGAAGACTTAAAAGTCAAAATTACTTCTTGATCCGTGGGCTGCAGAATGGATGTTGTGTTAGCAGGCATGAAAGCAACATTACTCTCCTGTATACATTTATTAGAGCTCTTGGATGACCAGGTACATTGTCAATGAGCAGTAATATATTGAAAGAATCTTTTATCTAGCAATGGGTCTCAACAGTGGGCTTAAAATATTCAGTAAATCATGTCACACACAGATGTGTTTTTATCCAGGCTTGTAGTTCCATTTATATAGCATAGGCAGAGTATATTTAGCATAATTCTAAAGGGCCTTAGGAATGGCAAAGGATCATTGCCTTCAACTTAAAGTCACCAGCAGCACTATCTCCTAACAAGAGAGCCAGAATGTCCTTTGAAGCTTTGAAGTCAGACATTGACTTCTCCTCTCCAGCTATGAAAGTCCTACATGGTATCTTCTTCCAAGAGAAGGCTATTTTGTGTACATTGAAAATCTGTTGTTGAGTGTAGCCTTCTTCTTCAATGATCTTTGCTGGATTTTCTGGATAACTTGCTGCAGCTTCTACATCAGCACTCTCTGCTTCCCCTTGCACTTTTGTGTTATGGAGATGGCTTCTTTCCTTAAACTTTGTAAGCCAACCTTTGCTATCTTTCAACTTATCTTCTGCGGCTTCCTCACCTTTGCCAGGCTTCATAGAATTGAAGAGAGTGAGGGCCTTGCATGGGATGGGCTTTGGCTTAAGGGAATGTCGTAGATGGTTTGATCTTCTATCTGGCTCACTAGAACTTTTCCCCCATCAGCAATGAGGCTGTTTTGATTCCTTACATTCGTGTGTTCACTGAAGTAGCACCTTTAATTTTCTTCAATAACTTTTCCTTTGCATTCACAACTTGACTGTTTGGCACAGAAGCCTTGCTTTTGGCCTATCTGGACATTCGGCATGTCTTCCTTACTAAGCTTAATTGTTTCTAGCTTTTTGATTTAAAGTGAGAGACGTGCGATTTTTTGTTCCTGAATACTTAGATGCCATTGTAGGGTTATGAATTGATCTAATTTCAATATTGTGTGCTTCAGGGAATAGAGAAGTTCGTGTTGAGAGAGAGGTGGGGGAACAGCAAGTTGGTGGAGAAATCAGAACACACACATTTATCAATTAGGTTTGTCATCTTATATGGCTGTGGCTCATGGTGCCACCCAAACAGTTACAATAGTCACATTAAAGATCACTGATTACAGATCACCACAACAGATAGAATAATAACAAAACTTGAAATATTGCAAGAATTACCAAAATGTGACACAGAGCCACAAAGTGAACACATGGTGTAGGGAAAATGGTTCCTGTAGACTTGCTTGATGAAGGATTGCCACAAACTTTCAATTTGGAAAGAATGCAGTGTCTGCAAAGCACAATAAAGCCAACTGCAATAAAACAATGTATGCTGGTACATACTTCTAACTCACTGATACTTCAGAAGCTAAAGCCAATCACAATAAACAGGAAAATGTGTGTGTGAGTATCATATATTAATAGATACGGTCTGGGGGAAATGGTGCAGCAAACTATAGTTAAAGGAACGTTTTCTCTGGAACAAGGTAGCTATGAATTTAGATTCTGACCCCTTCTAAATCTGTGATCTTAGTTCAGTCACTTAGCTTCAAGTTTTTGTCCCCTCATTTGTAAAAACAAAGGCTAACAGTGCCTTTCTCACACAGTTACTATGACAATGAAGTAGAATAATGTGGAAGTATCTAATTTTCTGAAACCTTCCCATAGAGTTGTTATTGTTGTCAGCTTTTTTTGTTGGTCACGGTTTCCTCTAAGAATCGGGAAACTCTTTATTTTACCAAAAACTTCCATCACACAAGTGACACAGGCCTCCCTTCGTCTCTGGTACCATTGAGGCACTTTGACATCCGAATTCAGTTTGCCTTGTTAAGAAGTTCCCTTTCACACAACAGTGGGATTCATGTAGTCAGGGTGTCTCCACGGGCTCTCAAGTCAACATGTGGCTGTCTCTACTGTCACTTGGTTCCACTTCACTTGCTCTCAACCTCCCAGGGGTCATTTTCACTGTTTCTCTCTGTCTCTGTCACAAGTTGCATCCCTGGTGCCCCCACTCAGCCTAATGCCCTTGGTATCTTTTCAGTTGGCCAGCAGCAAACAAGTGAGGGCCTAATGCATGCCACATGCCAGTCACACAGCGACTTTGTAGGTGTTGTTGCCTGTGACATGGAACTTGCCAATCTAGATGCTCCATTCTCTCTACTGCCTGGATAATCTCTGCTATTACCTTGCCTCTGCTTATGGGGAAATAGAATCTACTCCTCAGATGTCTACCCTCACAGAGGGGCTTTGCTTTACAGTTGCTTGACCCAAGTGATTTATGTTTCTTTTAATTTATGCATCATTTTGCTTCTCAGTGCTGTATTTGCCACAAAGTTGCTGGTCCAGTCTGGGTCCCTAAAATCCACACCACAGTTTAGTTTTTGACATACCTATTGCTGCGCTTCAGCTTTCTATCTAAGGGCCTAAATGGTGCTATTGAACACTTTTGAACTCTTTCCCCAGGAGGCTCCTTGACCCCATACAAGTAGATGGGAACAGACAGACATCTGAACACAAAGGGTTGCTTAATTCCACTCACAGATACGTCTGTATTCCAGGATCAACGAAGTTCAGACATGCAGAGATGTTTCAAGATTTAAAACAAAATGGAATATTCGTTTTAAAGTAGCTCTTGACTTCTAGTCAAATTGGTGGATTGAATGTAACAAATTACCTTCTTATATTGCAATCACCTTCTTATATTCTGAATGAAATATGTAAAATGCTTTCAAAGGTGCAAGCATCTAGATGGAAGCAGAGGATAAATTGAGCTGGCCCCAGGGCAATGGCCGGCTTTTGACACTGTATGGGATTGGGAAGCAAGTTTGTAGGAGTCATGCAGAGCAAGGAGTAGAAACTGAGCTCCTGCATGAACCCAGAAGCTGAGAAATTGCTGCTTGTTCTTGACAAGAGACTACACTATCTGTCCTTCAACCTCAGTCGTAGCAAAGAGCAAACTGACCACTCCTATTCAGAGCTGTAACCAGAGTCATCTATGACCTCAGACCTGTGAAACATCAGGTTGCTGGACTCAGCTTTACATTCCCCCAGAGACTGAGTGGCAGGGTCCACAGTAGGGTTTGAGCAAAGGCAATCAATAGACCAGTATCCAGAGAGGTCTCGTTGACCCAGAGAAAGAAACTCAAGGAGAACCTATGATGGGAAACAAGGTCATAGAGAAGGATGACACAATATTTGAGACAGTTCCAAGAAAAGACAGTTCCTACATTCCCCTCCCCACTCATGGATGCATAACTAAGAAGCAAGAGCTAAGAGAAGAAATGAATCCTACTAAGTATGTTTAAAAGCAGCCCAAAAAGATAAAAGAGGAAATAGTGAACATGATGAAAGAACATGAGCTTGTAAAATGGAACAAGCTAATGTAAAAAATAGCCTAAAATATAGTAATTTGAAATTTTTTGGGGGATTGATTAAATAGACAAGGCAAAACTGAAAAGAGAATCAGTGAAATGGAAGATAGATTGAGTAAACCTTTCAGGAATCAGCACCAAGACATAATGAGATGAAATATAGAAAAGAAAAAATATATAAAGAATAGAAAATGAGATGGTGTAATTACCTTTAGCTGGAGTTCCAGAAGTTTATGGAGGGAATACTGGAGTTAATGTTTAAAACTATAATACTGACAATTTTCCAGAAATGAAGAAACTCTCAAATTGAAATGGTTGAATAATATAAATAGGTTCTATAAATGTGTGGAGAAATGTTGTCATGAAACTGTAAAACCTCGGCCGGGCGCGGTGGCTCAAGCCTGTAATCCCAGCACTTTGGGAGGCCGAGACGGGCGGATCACGAGGTCAGGAGATCGAGACCATCCTGGCTAACACAGTGAAACCCCATCTCTACTAAAAAATACAGAAAACTAGCCGGGCGAGGTGGCAGGCGCCTGTAGTCCCAGCTACTCGGGAGGCTGAGGCAGGAGAATGGCGTGAACCCGGCAGGCGGAGATTGCAGTGAGCTGAGATCCGGCCACAGTACTCCAGCCCCGGCGACAGAGCGAGACTCCGCCTCAAAAAAAAAAAAAAAAGAAACTGTAAAACCTCAAAAGAAAATCCTGAAACACAACAGAGAAAATTCAGAGTATTGATAAAGAACAAACAATCTGATAGGCTTCCATGGTAAATAAAAGAAGAAATAAAACAATGGAATCAAGTTTTAAAACTCCAAGGATATATTTTCATTTAAAATTTTTGCTGATAAATGAATATTTAAGAATGTGGACAAAATGAAAACATTTGCAGTGTACAAATACTTGTTATTATTTAAATGAGAGGTATAGTGGCTCATGCCCGTAATCCCAGAGCTTTGGAAGGCTGAGGGTGGGAGGACTGCTTAAGGCCATGTATTTGAGACCAGCCTGGCAACATAGCGAGATTCTGTCTTTTCCATAAAAAAAAAAAAAAAAAAATAGCTGGGTATGGTGACATGTGCCTGTAGTCCCAGCTACTCAGGAGGCTGAGGTGACAGGATCCCTTGGACCCAGGAGTTCAAGGCTGCAGTGAGCGATGATTGCCGTACCTACCGCACTCCGGCCTGGGTGACAGAGTGAGACCCTGTCCCTACAAATTAGTTAAGTAAATATATAAAAATAAAGATTATTACAGCAAGATAGATGAAATATACAAAATAATATACTTAAGCAATAAATGTGAATCCATAAAGAAGGAGTGGGGTGCCAGAAATAATTGTGAGCACAGAAACACTGTAGAACATGGTGGTATATTTAAATGAATGTCCACTTATAAAATAAGATTATAGTAATAAGGTCAAAAGTGAAAAATATTTTGTTTGTATATGAATTTATAGGCTGTACAGAAATAAATAATATTAATCATGTGAATTGAGGTTTCAGAGTATAGAAAGTTTGGAGGGAAGTTATTATTAATTTTTTTGAATTGTCTAAGAAGAGAATAGAGATGTTGATTAATGTTATACTCGTTTGTACAATAACAATGTAAGTATGTACGTAAAAAAACCTTAAGGGTAAATACACAAATAATAAAAATATAGTAGATAATTTATAAACAAATAGTGGAAAAGACAGAAAATATATGGAGTTTAATCAACGTAGTGGAAGCTAGCAAAAAATAAAATAGAAGTGGATAGAATATATATAAAAAACAGAACAAGGTGTCAGAAATAAGTTCAAGTGTATTAAAAATCATAAAATATATGAAAGGTTAAAACAGAAAGTAAATGACAGATATACTCAGATTTTATCTAGTCTGTATTTTCAAGAAACAAATGTAAAACAAGGATGCAAAAATGTTGAAAGACAAAGGACTAAAACATATATGCCAGGTAAATATGAAAATAAAGTGATAAAGATTAATAACCAAAAATAATATTAGATTAAAATAGAAAAAGAAAAAAGAATATATTTAAAAACAAATTTTAAAAATCCTAAGAAGGTATATCAATAATAATCCTATGCATAATAAATTCAGTTTCCAAACTTTTGAACCAAGTACTGAAAGAATAACAGATGAAATTGACAAAGCCACAATAACAGTAGGAAGTTTAACATATTTCCTTCAGAAAATGATGACTCAAACATCTAAAAAAAAATAGACATTTAGAAAAACACAGTTGAAAATTTTGATCTGATAGTTTTATATAGAATTTTGCGTCTGACAAAGAATACACTTTTTTTAAGTGTATATAAAACTTAAAAAAGTCCCATATATTCATTAAAATGTTTCAACAAATCCCAAAGAATTGATATCATATACGCATACTCTGACTACAGTGCAATAAAATTAGAAAATAATTAGAAATACATAAAAAACTCTCAAATATTTGTAAAAACACTTAGAAAAATTACATTTCAAACAATGCATAAGTTATAAGAGAGGTGATGAAGAAAATTAAGAAAAAAATTATATTAAAAAGTTTGTACTACAGTTAAACCAGTTATCAGAATGAAATTTATAGCTTTCAGTAAATTTATTAGAAAATAAAACATTTTGAATACCAGCTAGCTAAGCAACCAGTTCAAGAAGTGAGAAAAAGATCGACACAGCTGTCACAATTCTTTTTCAATTCTGAAAGAATTCAGACATTATCTCTTTACACATTGCCTCTGTCCCATTCTTTCCTCTTTTTGGCATGCAGATTAAAAGTATGCTAGACTTTCTTGTTCTATTTTCTGTGCCTTTTTTTCTGCATTTCTTTCTCATATTTTTGTCTCTGTGTACTGTATTTTCAATAGTTTCTCTGACCTACTTTCCAACTCATTAATGCTTTCATTAGCTATGTCTAATCTGCTGGCAAACCATACTTTGTGAACTTTTAAGAAATTCTAATATTTTAATCATAGATGTTCTGGTTTTGTTTTGTTTTGTTTTCAGATTACTTACATCATTTTTTTTTAGAGTTTCCTGCTCCCTGCTGATAATTTCAAGTGTTAATTTTGTTTTTTTTCTAAAGTGGTAATTATAGTTGCGTTCTTAATCATATGTAATAACTTCAGTATCAGGTCTTTGTAGGTTTGTTTCTCTTGTCTGTTCTCTCTTCATTTCAGTGTCTTGTGTGTGTGTGTGTGTGTGTGTGTGTGTACTAGGTTATCTTTGACTGTGTGCTTGTCATTGTATTTTAAACTTTTTTGTAGCAATTATGTGAGGTCTAAGATGAGGGTATATTCTTCCAAAGAGGATTCACATTTCTCTCTACCAGGCATTTAGTGACACTACCAGTTTGTGGATGATTTTAATGCCAGATTAAAGTTTGTTTGTGGATGATTTTAATGCAACATTAAAGTTTGGTGTTATCTGGATCATGCAGATGATAAGAGCTCTGATTTCAATAACTTCCTGGTTGATTTTCATATTTTGAGAGTTGGTTTTGGTAGTCCCCAGTTAATATGTGACTGAATGTTCATTGGAATCTCCACTTTGGGCAGGTCTGGAATTTGACCTGTATTCTCTTGCCCCGTGAGATGGCCAGTACTACAGCTCGAACTGACAGCTTTTGGGTGGCGGTAGTTGGGGCAAGGCATTGCTAGCAAATAATCTTAGAGAGCTGTGTTTACCTTTCTAGATTCTTACATTTTCCTAGAAATCTATAGCAGTGAGTTTGAGGAAACCCTATATTCTTCTTAATCTATATTCCTAATTCTGCAGTTGTTTTATGTTTTGGATATTCATGTTGCTAATTCCCCTACTCCTTTGTTTTCTCTCTAGATAGCAAGTGCCTATTTGACATCCCTTGGATGGTTTGTTGATACCTCAGACCTAACCTGATCAAAAGAAGACCTTTTATTCACACACACACTCACACACACACACACACACACACTCTCTCTCTCTCTCTCCTCTCTCTCTCTTCCTCTCTCTCTCTCTCTCTCTCTCTCTCTCTCATATGCCCACACACTCACAACCCTCTGGTATTTTCATTCCCTTACCCTGGTGCATCATTTAACTGCAGAATCAAAAACCTAGGACTCAGGCTGGGCATGATGGCTCATGTCTATAATCTCAGCACTTTGGGAGGCTGAGGCAGGTGGATCACTTGAGGTCAGGAGTTCGAGACCAACCTGGCTAACATGGTGAAACCATCTCTACTAAAAATACAATAATTAGCTGGGTGTGGTGGCATGTGCTTGCAGTCATAACTACTCAGGAGGCTAAGGTGGGAGGATCACTTGAACCTGGGAGGTGGAGGTTGGAGTGAGCTGAGATCATGCCACTGCACTCCACCCTTCTTACTATCTGCTCCCAATTCACTCTATTGGCAAGTTTCTCAACATAACCTCAGAATCCACCCATTTTCCTCTAGTCTCCAAATCCACTATCACCACTCAAGTTCTGGACTGCCATCACCCCCTTCCTACATGAATCCAGGCACCAAGTAAATTAGATGAAAGCTTTGCTTCTCTTGCTGGACACATCACTTCCATCTTTAAACCCCAGACAGAATGATCTTCAGAAATGTAAATTGTATCCTGTCCTATCCTTCCCTGTATAAATGGCATTCTTCGTTGTTGTTGTTGACATGGAGTCTCACTCTGTCACCCAGGCTATAGTGCAGTGACACCATCTCAGCTCACTGCAACCCCTGCCTCCCGGGTCCAAGCGATTCTCCTGTCTCACTCAGCCTCCCCGAGTAGCTGGGACTACAGGCGCATGCCACCATGCCCAGCTAATTTTTTTTTTTTTTTGTATTTTTAGTAGAGACGGGGTTTCATTATGTTGGCCAGGCTGGTCTCGAACTCTTGACCTTGTGATTCGCCTGCCTCGGCCTCCCAAAGTGCTGGGATTACAGGTGTGAGTCACTGTGTCTGGCCTTAAATGGCATTCTTTCAGTTTAGATTAAGGCCCACTGACCACAAAAATCTATGGGTCAGATGTCCATCTGCCCTCTCTCCTCTTGTGACCATGCTCCATGCCCTTGTGTTTATTTCTGTTTACCCGACAGGTGGAGTTTATACTGCACTGGCAACTTCTTATTCTGCTAACTTCTTATTATGCTTCCCTAGGTCTTTGCTGGTTTTGCTTCTTCTGGCCGTTCAACTCTCAGCTTGTGTGGTGTCTTCTGTGAGGGCTCCCCTGACCATCTAATATAAATCACCAACCCTGCTCTTGTGCCACTGTTCTGTCCACCAAGTCATGTGTCACTAATTCCTATCTGAAATGGTTCTGCTTCTTTATTTTCTTGTTTATGGCCTGTCGTTTATATTGGAATGTGGCTCCTAGAATACTATATGACACAGAAAAATGTTCAATAGGTATTTTTTTTAAATGTGGTTGTTGAAATAGGGGCCTTTCCTATGTATTCACTGAGTTGCTTTATTTTCAGAAACACAGGTTGCATATGAATATATGAAAGCTGTTTCTTCTTTAGAAAAAAAAGGGCAGAGGTATGGGACATGATCTGTGCTTAAGAAGACATCCAGGGGGAGCTTCCTTCCCTCTGCTGGAAGGGACATGTTAATATCCATTGCAGATCTTTCCCCAAACCTACTCATGTGAAATATGAGCGTAGGTGGGTCCCATCTGTCACTGTCCTGGCACGTGGGACCCACCCAGCACGGGTCCTCTTCCCATCACTCTGTCTTTCTCCTCTCGCCTTCCCTACCCCCACCTCTGTTCGTCTTGCCTGTTTTCTGGTTGACTGTTTACTATTCCTTTTAATCCAATGACTCGTAGTTGTATTCTTTTTTTTTTGAGACGGAGTCTCCCACCATCACCCAGGCTGGAACGCAGTGGCACAATCTTGGCTCACTGCAATGTCCGCCTCCCAGGTGAAAGCGATTCTCCTGCCTCAGCCTCCTGAGTAGCTGGGATTACAGGCGCCCACCACCACGGCTGGCTATTTTTTTGTATTTTTAGTAGAGGCGGGATTTCACTGTGTTAGCCAGCACGGCCTCAATCCCCTGATCTTGTGATCTGCCCACCTCAGCCTCCCAAAGTGCTGGGATTATAGGCGTGAGCCACTGCGCCTGGCCCAGTAGTCGTATTCTTTTAAGAAATATTGTCTCGAATTTGTAAGAGTTTGATTCTTTCAAATAGTTGCGTGTTTAATTTGGTTCTTAAAATTACTATGGACTTAAGGATAAGAGTTTGAGACAAACATTAAATGCTTAAAAGATGTTTAATACATGAAGGAATACATAAATGAAGAAAGGAAAATATTCAGGTGTGTAGATTTTAGATCTTCAATTGGTAGTTGGTTAATATTTCTGTCATAATTATCTTTAAGAGTTTTATGTTTATTTTATATTAGGTTCATGTTTTTTCTACTCTCACCAGAAAAACCAAACCAAATAAAACAAAAATGAAACAGAAATGAATTCCTGGTGTTTGGGCTTGAATAAAGAAACTCTTAGTTCTACTATTATAGAGGGTTTCAGAGCAAATACAGGGAGAGGAGAGAGACAGGGGAGCCGGGACGCCAATCTGGCTCCTCTCAGGCCAAACTTCTAATTATCCCTGGATCACCTAACTCACATTTTGAGGAAAAGACAGATTGTATTGCAAGTGAACATTAAAGAAATAAAAGAGTGTGGCATTTCTGAAGCTGTAGTGGCGGATCCAAGGTGAGCTGTGGCCCCAGGTTGCATGTTATTGTTGCTTTCTCTTTATGTATTCTGTCTAGCAGGTTAATCTTTCAGCTTTATTCATGCCGCTGTTCACAGGGAATTGATATGCTTCTACCACTCTCTAATTCAGATCATGAGCTAATGTTTTGCCTCCACTCCCTGTGTGCGTTGTTGCTTATACGTTCGTTTACTGTGCACCTTTACAGTATTTCTAATTTCTTGAGGGTTCATTCTACCAATTCTGAGGAATATATCTTTACTGTGTGCATAAAGAATTTAGAGCTACAGTAAAAATGAAATACAAGCAGTCCCTGACTTACACACCGATGAGGACATTCCAAATATGGTTTATATTAATACATTTCTTGTTTAAAAATCAGAATGTATTTTGCCATAGCCACAATATGATAAGAAGTTTCTAGGTTCCCAATCTAACCCAAAAAAGCTAATTAAATTGTTAAGCTTTTGGAACTAGAGTAAGGACTCATTAAACCACAGACTAGGATGGACTATAGAATTGGGAATACTCACGAGTCTAATTGCCCTTTTCAACCCTCTTTTGATGTCCTAAGGGTACCAGAAATTTATCTCTGCTGATACATTCTTTCTCATTTGGTTTCAGGTGGAATTCATGGTGGATTCTTTTGATGGGGATTTTCCTGCTTTGAAAGGAAATTAAAGGATGTTTTCAATGTGGAACAGGGCTGAGGCTCTGACTGCTGCCCTAAAAAAAGTAAGTAGCTGTTTAGATCCATATGATAATTTCTGCTTAGGAGAGTGACCAAGTGGGAGAGAGCTGTTCTGAGAATCACAACACAAGAAACACCAAAGGAACTGGAAAGCAGTGAAGTGGTTTAAACTGTGAAGTAGGAGGAGTGTGAAGTACTGAATGGACTTCTGGAAGGAATGATTCATTGATGTACAAGGTGGTAAAAATTGCCAACATAAACGCTGCAGTAATGTTCACAGAATAAGGTATTTAACCCAGAGCCTACTAGTCCCTTGTCTATTCAGTAGAACATCTGAGCCACATTACTATTTCTATTTTAGAATGCACAACTGGTAGAGTCATTAAATCTTATTAAATCAGTCTAAAACTATTGGGAGTTGTAATTGTCAGTTTTTATGCACTGTGTAAAGTCTTATCAAACTATAGGCTTCCATAATTGTATTTGAGGTACATCCTCCCAGAGCCCACACAAATAATTCCCAATACCAAGGTGCTTGGAGATTCCACTTCTTTTATGTTTGGTCTTATAGGACTAAACATATGGTTGATTTGACCCTCCAGCAAAGTAATGAAATGAATTAATTTCTGGGATGATTAGCTACATTTTATAGTGACTATATTGGCTTAGCAATGAAGAAAAGCCATATGTACATGTGCTTCTGTGTGGATACAGATTAAGAAAATGAGAGAAGGCAAATGCTTTGTTATGATACCAGAATGTTGAATTTATATTATCTTCATTCTACTCCAAACAAGAGGCTGTCGTTTGAATAACTCTGTTAATCAGCTCAGGTAATAAGTGTTGTGACTACTTATCTTACATCTCATTCTTCCAAAACAGAAGTGAACGACAACACAGTACAGTGTTATAATTACCCGTAAGAGCCCAGGAATCTGATCAAAATGAAAATAAATGGAACAAATACCGACGTAATTTTCTGTTGTGGGCTGACATTTGGGGAAGGCGGTAAGGTAAATTTTCTCTCAACTTTTTAAGAATTTTTATAAAAATGTTATTGTTACAGGCCTTCCGTACTTCTGATATATTGAAAATTTCATTATTTATTGCCATGTTTTACCTTTTTTTTTAAATCTCAGAAATAAAGGGCAGCTAAAATTTAGTAGTCTTAAGCTCTTGAAATAAAATGGTGTCTCTCCACCATGGCACATGTTTACCTGTGTAATAAACCTGCACATCCTGCACATGTACCCTGCAGTTTAAAAGTTGAAGAAAAAAATTGCCACGGCACTTTTTTTTTTTTTGCAACATGTTAAATGTTTGATGCATTTTTGAGTTAAAGCCATTAAATTGTAGTCTGAGTCAGAATCTCAGAGGTTTATGTACTTTTTGAGGGGAAGATAGAGTCATGTGTTTTTTACCACTCACTATACTCCCTTCTACCCTCTAGAGGTAACCACCAATTTTATGATAACTTTTTCTTACTTTTATTTGTATGTGTACCAGCAATATATAACTCTAAACAAAATAGTTTATTTTGCCTGTTTTAGAATTTTATATAGTGGGTTCACCTAGAATGTTTTATTATTATTTTTATTTTGTTTGTTTGTTTGTTTTTTGAGACAGAGTTTTGCTGTGTTGCCCAGGCTGGAGTGCAGTGGTATGATCCGGGTCCCTGCCGGCTCCGCCTCCCCAGTTCATGCCATTCTCCTGCCTTAGCCTCCCGAGTAGCTGTGACTACAGGTGCCCGCCACCATGCCCAGCTAATTTTTTGTTTTTTTAGTAGAGATGGGGTTTCACTGTGTTAGCCAGGATGGTCTCGATCTCTTGATCTCCTAATCTGCCCGCCTCGGCCTCCCAAAGTGCTGGGATTATAGGCGTGAGCCACTGTGCCCGGCCAGAATGTATTATTTTAATTTTGTTCTTTTAATCAATGTTTTATTTTCAGTTTTTCATATGTATTGCATGTAGGTTTGCTAAATTTTATTACTGTAAGTGTTTCATTGTATGTTTCATTGTATCACTGCAACTTATTGATTCTTTTGAAGCTGAACATTGGTATAGTTTTTGGTAACTGTGAACTCTACTACTGTGAATATTCTTATCTATATCTCCAAGAGCACATGTGCAAAAATTTCTTTAGGGTGTATATGTAAAAGTAAAATTGATGAGTCATAACCCACGTGTATCTAAGACCTTGACAGATAATGCCGTTTCCCCTCATGTGGTTTGGCTTTGTGTCTTCACTCAATCTCCTCTTGAGCTGTAATACCTCAGTGTTGAGGGAGGAGCTTGGGTTGAGGTGATTGGATCATGAGGACAGTTTCCCCCATGCTATTTTTGTGATAGTGAGTGAGTTTTCACAAGAGCTGATGGTTTTAGTAGTTCCTAGAGACTTGTTGAATGGTTTTGACCAAAATGTTGATAGTGATGTAGACAGTGAAGTCCAGGCTGAGGTGGTCTCAGATGGAGATGAGGAGCTTATTGGGAACTGGAGCAAAGATCACTCTTGCTATGCTTCAGCAAAGAAACTGGTGTAATTTTGCCCCTGCCCCAGAGATCTGTGGAACTTTGAACTTAAGAGAGATGATCTGAAATGGGAACTTATGTTTAAAAGGGAAGCAGAGCATAAATGTTTGGAAAATTTGCAGCTTGATGATGTGATAAAAAGAAAAACCCATTTTCAGGGGAGAAGTCCAAGCCGGCTGCAGAAATCTGCGTGAGTAATGAGGAGCCAAAGACAATAGGGAAAATGTCTCCAGGGCATGTCAGAGGTCTTGGCAGCAATCCCTCTCATCATAGGCCTGGAGACCTAGGAGGGAAAAATGGTTTTGTCGGTCAGGCCCAGGGCCACCCTGCTCTGTGCAGCCTCTGGACTTGGTGCCCTGTGTCCCAGCTGCTCCAGCTTCAGCTGTGGCTAAAAAGGGATAAGGTACATCTTGGGCCATTGCTTCAGAGGATGCAAGCCCCAAACCTTAGGGTTACATGTGGTATTAGGCCTGGAGGTGCTCAGAAGTCAAGAATTGAGTTTTGGGAATCTCCGCCTAGATTTCGGAGGATGTATGGAAATGTCTGGATGTCCAGGCATAAGTCTGGTGCAGGGGCAGAACCCTCATGGAGGACCTCTGCTAGGACAGTACAAAAGGGAAATGTGGGGTTGGAGCCCCCACACAGAGTCCCCACTTGGGTACTGCCTAGTGGAGTTGTGAGGATAGGGCCACCAACCTCTAGACCCCAGGATGGTATATCCACCAACAGCTTGTACTGTGTGCCTGGAAAAGTTGCTGACATTCAATGGCAGTCATGAAGGCAGCTAGTGTGGAGGGTTGTACAATACAAAGTCACAGGGGTGCAGCTGCCCAAGGCCATGGGAGCCTCTCCTTTGCATCAGCATGCCTTGAATGTGAGACATGGAGTCAAAGGATATCATTTTGGAGCTTTAAGATTTGACTGCCTGCTGGATTTTGGACTTGCGTGGGGCCTGTAGCCCCTTTGTTTTGGCAAATTTCTCCCATTTAGAATGGGAGCATTTATCCAATGCCTGTACCCCCATTGTATCTTGGAAGTAACTAAGTTGATTTTGATTTTACAGGCTCCTAGGTGGAAGTGACTTGCCTGGTCTCAGATGAGACATTGGACTTGAACTTTTGAGTTAATGCTGAAATGAGTTAAGACTTTGGGGCACTTTTTGGGAAGGCATGATTTGTTTTGAAATGTGAAAGAGACATGAGATTTGGGAGGGGCCATGGGCAGAATGATATGGTTAGGTTTTGTGTCCCCAACTAAATCTCATATTGAATTATAATCCCCTAGTGTTAAGGGAGGAACCTGGTGGGAAGTGATGAGATCACGGGGGCAGTTTCCCTGATGATGTTCTTGTGATACTGAGTTCTCACAAGATCTAATGGTTTTACAAGTGTTTGGCAAGTTCCTTCTTTGCACACTCTCTCATCTGCTGCTTTGTAAGATGTGCCTACTTCCTCTTTCACGGGGATTGTAAGATTCCTGAGGCCTCCCCAGCCATGCAGAACTGTAAGTCAATTAAACCTCTTCCCTTTATAAATTATCCAGTCTTGGGTAGTGTCTTTATAGCAATGTGAAAACGGACTAACACACCCTTTGAGGTTTAAACCCTTGATGATTAATTTGTTTTGGATGTTGCTGGATAAATAGTTCATACTTTGATATTTTTGCACGGATGTTTGTCAGTTGACGTTTTTGTTTAACTTCCTCTATTTATCTGGACTTGGTATGAAAGTTTTGCTAGCATCATGAAGTGAATTGGATAACTTTTATCGCTTTTATCTTTTATTGAATGATTTGTATAAGATAGAGAATGTATGTGCTACAGCATTTGGTAGAATCACTCGTAAAACTACCTGGTTATTTTGCAGTAAAGGCAGATGGGGAGATTTTGATGCCCACATACATTTCATTATTGTTATTTTTTCTGGAAATGTTTCCATTGCATTGTGCCAGGGTTTTTGTTTTTTGCTTGAAACTTTAAGAAACAGATTTATTGAGATATAATTCGTGTAGTATAAAACTCACCCTTTTAAGTTTGAAGTGTACAATTCGTAGTTTTTAACTATATTCGGAATTGTGCATCCACCACCTCATCTAACTTTAGAATACTTCCATTTCCCCTAACAGAAAACCTAATACCTATTAGTAGTCACTCCCCATTCTCCCAATATCTCAGTCGTAAGGAACCACCAATGTGCTTTCTATTTCTATATATTTGCCTATTCTGGGTATTTGTTATAAATGTAATCATAAAATGTGTGGTCTTTTGTGACTGCCTTCTTCACTTAGCACATTGTTTCCAAGTTTCATCTATATTGTAACATGTATCAGTACTTCATTCCTTTTATTCTTGGGTATCCAACATTGGCTATTATAAATAATTCTGCTATGAATATTCATGTACAAGATTTTCATGCACACATGTTTTAATTTCTCTTGAACATATACCTAGGAGTGGAATTTCTGGGTAATATGGTAAATCTGTTTAACATTTTGAGGAATGACCAGCCTGTTTATAAAATGGCTGCACCATTTTACCTTTCCACCAGCAATGTATAAGAGTTTCAATTTCTCCACATCCTTGCTAGCACTTATTATTATCCATTATTATTATTGCTGTTGTTGTCATTCTATTTGATGTAAAGTGATATTTCACTGTGGTCTTGATTTGCATTAGTTAATAGCTGGTGATTTTGACATCTTTTCATGTGCTTAATGGCCATTTGTATATTTTCCTTGGAGAAATGTCTACCCAAATCCTTTGCTCATATTTAAATTGTTTATTTGTATTTTTATTGTTGAGTTATAAGAGTTATACTTTGGATGCCTTATCAGATGATAAGTTATAGTTTGAAATTTTTTTTTGGTCATTCTGTGGGTTGCCTTTTCTCCCTCTCCCTCCCTCTCTCTCTTTCTCTCTTTCTCTCTTTCTTGCCTTTTCTTCCTTCCTTCCTTCCTTCCTTCCTTCCTTCCTTCCTTCCTTCCTTCCTTCCTTCCTTCCTT
>NW_012117599.1:10539518-10567720 GCF_000951035.1 Colobus angolensis palliatus
TCTTTCTTTCTTTCTTTCTTTCTTTCTTTCTTTCTTTCTTTCTTTCTTTCTTTCTTTCTTTCTTTCTTCTCTCTTTCTCACTTTCTTTTGTTGTTGTTGTTGAGACAGAGTCTCGCTCTGTCGCCTACACTGGAGTGCAGTGGCATGATCTCAGCTCACTGCAACCTCCACCTCCTCAATTTAAGCAATTCGCCTGCCTCAACCTCTCGAGTAGCTGGGATTACAGGTGAGTGCCACTTCACTTGGCTATTTTTTGTATTTTTAATAGAGATGGGGTTTTACCACGCTGGTCGGCTGGTCTTGAACTCCTGACCTCAGGTGATGTGCTCACCTCAGCATCCCAAACTGCTGGGATTACAGGTGTGAGCCACTGTGCCTAGCCGCCTTTTCATTTTCTTGATGGTACCTTTTGAAGCAAAAATATTTTCAGCTTTAATGATGTACAATATCTATTTTTTCTTTTCTCCCTTGAACTTCTGGTATTAAATTTAAGAAATCATTGCCTAAATCAGGGTCATAAAGATTGACTCTTATGATTAGTTCTACAAGTGTTGTAATTTTCACTCATAAATTTAGGTCCGTGGCATATTTTGAGTTACTTTTTCATATGGTGTGAAGTAGGAGTCTAAATGTTTTCTTTTTGCATGTAGATACCCACTTGTCCCACCACCACTTGTTGAAGACTATTTCTCCCTTGGATTTTTGTGTCAACCTTGTCCAAAATCCATTGACCATAAATGTAAAGGTTTATTTCTGAATTTTTCCACTCTATTCCATTGATCTTTTTGTGTTTATCCTTATGCCAGTGCCCCACTGTCTTGATTACTGTAGCTTTGTTGTAAGGTTTGAAGTTGGCAAGTTTGAGTCCAAATTTGTTCTTCATTTTCAAGATTGTTTGGCTATACTCAGTGGATCTTTATGATTCCTCAGGACTTTTTGTTTTCCTTTTTAAGATAGGATCTCACTCTATCATCTAGGCTGGAGTATAGTGGTACGATCATGGCTCACTGCAACCTTCAACTCCTGAGCTCAACTGATCCTTCTACCATAACCTCTCTAGTAGCTGGGACTACAGGCGTGCATCACCACGTCTGGCTAAATTTTGGTATTTTTTTTTTTTTTTGTAGAGATGGGGGTTTTGTTATGTTGCTCAGGTTGGTCTTGAACTCCTGAGCTCAAGTGATATGCCCTCCTCGGTCTCCCAAAGTTTTGAGATTATAGGTATGAGACACCACACCCAGACCCCAAGCTTTTTTTGTGGGAGAAGGAAATGTACTGTTAGAATGTCAGCAAACATTTATACCACCTTAATATATAGTAATCCTTCATGTAGCACTGGGAACTGATAGTTCAAGCAAACCTGGCTCCAGCCTGGCCCTGGACATCTGGGTCCAAATCCAGCTCTGGACATTCATGGATAGTGTAATTTTAACCTCTCCAAATGCCTGTTTCTGTATCTGTGAAGTGGAAGTAAAATAAATCCTACTCACAGTTATGTCAGCTACCTATCATGGCAATAATGCTGGATAATAAATAACCACAAAACCTCACCAACAAACAATAAGTGCTTATTGCTCACATGCCTGTGGTCGTCTGGGAGCAAACCAATGAGCTCTGTTCATATCAGCTGGGATATCTCTCAGGTCCGAGTATGGGTCAGGGTGGCCTGGTGATTTGGCTCTGCTCCATGTGCTTTTTTTTAAAAAACAAAACAAAAAAGAAAAATGTATATATATTTTTGAGATGGGGTCCTGCTATGCTGCCCAGGCTGGAGTACAATGGTTATTCACAGGTGTGATCATAGCACATTATAGCCTTGAACTCATAGGTTCAAGTGCCTCAGCCTCCAAAATAGCTGAGATTATAGGTGAACATCACTTTGCTGGCTTCCATGTACTTTTTGTACTCCATGGTCTTATGGCAATGGCACAATTGCAAGAATGAGAAGCCCAGTCATACACGTGTGTTTCATGTGTTATGACTTCTAACATCCCACTGACTCAAGGAACTTGGGCGAAGAAGGGTCCCTGAAGAACCTACCCAAGTTACTCCATAAAAATAAAGTCATCTGCCACACCCATATGGCACTCCTGCTATGTTACAACTATCCGAGTCCATTGGGGTCATTTCTGTCCCTCCTCTCACGCTCTTCAAACGTAAAGAAGTAAGGGACAGCACAATGAGTCTAGGAGGAGAAATGGAAGAGGAGTGGGAGAGAATAGTGATAAAGGTCTCCTGCCCCATTGCAGGCTTCCCCACCTGAGCCAGAACTGAGCTAGAACAGGGGATAAACTTTGAAGTCGATGCAAGATAAAAGTTTAACATTGAATTAACTTGGAGTTTTTAATACCTAAAAAATGAGACTAATTGTAATAACTGGGAATGACCACAGTAATTGTGAGATCTACTCAAGGCTATCTCCAAGGCTAGAGGTGGGAGATTTGCCATAGAACAGAGGAAAGATAGAGGTGGCCAAAAAGCAAACTGACTTTCTGCTTGCCCCGCTACAAAATTCAACTCATTCAATAAATCTGTTACAGTGACAGATAAAAGTATTCAGAAACAGTATCTGGGTAAGCAGAATTCACTGTCCATGTAATAATAACTAATATTTATATTTTTAATACAAATTGCTTTCACATATATTACCTTTGCTTTCAAAAAGTTTCCACCTGACAAAGCATAGAATTTCCTATTTCTCCTCTATGGACATTGCTCTCTCAACCGTTTTCACATCCATAATGTTATATTCATACCTACAAAACCTGTGTACACAAGTTTTATGGTTCATCCTAAAATTGAAAAGAGTATGAATGCTCTTCAGAGTATACGCTACTAAACCATCGTTTTCCTAGAAAATTCAGTGACTATAATAAACATGGGGTTAGAGCTTATGTCTGACCCAAATAAGATAAGGTTTTTGGTTTGTAGTCATTCTCTTGGTGGATATTCCCATGAAAAAATGTTTAATGTTTGTCCCTAGGGAGCCACACACACACACACACACACACACACACACACACACGTATCTCCCATTGGGGAATCAATATAATTTGGTAGTCAGGATTATATTATCATAACTGTGACACCATGTAGCTCCTCAAAACAAAAATCTGGAAGTCTTTTACTATTAATTTCATTTTTTTGATTATAAAATATTTAACTGAATATCTGTATGTAGCATATATATAAGGTTTAAAAACTGAGACTAAATACTCATATACGTGCTCACCTCCCAGGGTAATTAACAGAATACTATGCCTTGCAAACCTTCCTCAGTCACCACACCCTCTCTTCTCAGCAATGACCACCACTATTGTGAATGCTATGCTTATCACATCTTTAATTTTTCTTAGAGTTTTACCTCAGATGTATGTGTCGATAAACAATATAGCATCACATGTATCTCAACTCTATGCAAGTGATGCAATCCTGTGTGTTTATTTTTCGCATCTTGCATTTTTCATTCAACTTTGTTTTTTGCTTTGTTTTTGAAAATTAGTATTTAATCTATGGGTTGCAAGTGTAATTTTCTTACATGCACAGACTGCATAGAGGTGATATCAGTGTGTTTAGAGTATCCATCACCCAAATAACATACATTGTATCCATTAAGTAATTTATCGTCATCCACCCCAGTAAGGTTTGGATCTGAGTCCCTGCCCAAATCGCATGCCAAATTGTAATCTGTAATGTTGGAAATGGGGCCTGGTAGGAGGTGACTGGGTCATGAGGACGGTTTCTTATGGTTTAACACCATCCTCCTTGGTGTTGTCATGGCAGTTGTGAGCGAGTGAGTTATCATGAGATCTGGTTGTTTAAAAGTGTACAGCATCTCACTTTTCCCTCTCTTCCTCCTGCTCTGGCCGTGTAGGACATGCCTGCTTGCCCTTTGCCTTCCACTATGATTGAAAGTGTTCTGAGGCTTCCCCAGAAGCTGCTATGCTTCCTCCACAGCCTGTAGAACCATGAGCTAATTAAACTTCTTTTCTTTAAAAATTACTCAGTCTCAGGTACTTCTTTATAGCAGTGTGAGAATAGAGTAAAACAGAAAATTGGTACCAGGAGTGGGATATTACTATAAAGATACCTGAATATCTGGAAGTGACTTTAGGATTCAGTAACAGGCAGAGGTTGGCAGAGTGTGGAGTTCTCAGAGGAAGACTGAAAGATAAGAAAAAAATTGGAACTTCCTAGACACTTGCTAAATTGTTGTGACTAAAATGCTGATGGTGATATGAACAGTGAAGTCCAGGCTGAGGAGGTCTCTGATGGAAATGAGAAACTTATTTGGGAACTGGAGAAAAGGTCACTTTTGCTATGCTTTAGCAAAGAGCCTGGTTGGATTGTGCCCTTGCCCTAGGGATCTGTGGAACTTTGAACTTGAGAGGGATGATTTAGGGTATCTGGTGGAAGAAATTCCTAAGCAGCAAAGCAGTCAAGATGTGGACTGGCTGCTTCTAATGGCCTATGCTCATATATGTGAGCAAAGATGATCTGACATGGCAACTTACATTTGAAAGAGAAGCAGGGCATACAAGTTTGAAATATTTCCAGCCTAGCCATATGGTAGAAAGAAAAGCCCATTTTCGAGGGAGGAATTCAAGCAGGCTACAGAAATTTGCATAACTAAAAGAAAGGAAAATGCTGATAGTCAAGACAAGAGGGAGGCCTTGAAGGCATTTCAGAAACCTCCATGGAGGCCCCTTCCATCAAAGACCCAGAGGCGTAAGAGGAAAGAATGCTTTTGTGGGCTGGGACCAGGCCCGGCTGGTCTTTGAAATCTCAGGACAGTGCTCTCCACATGCCAGCTACTCCTGGCTAAAAGGGGTCAGTTCAGGCCTCTTGCTTAACAGGGTGCAAGGCATAAGCCTTGGCAGATTTCATGTGGTGTTAAGCTTGTAGGTGCATAGAGGGCAAGAGTTGAGGCTTGAGAGCCTCCACTTAGATTTCAGATGATGTATGGAAAAGCCTGGATGTCCAGGCACAAGCCTGCTGCAGGTACAGAACCCACATGTAAAACCTATCTTAGGGCAGTGCAGAGGGTAAATGTGGGGTTGGATTCCCCCACACACAGTCCCTACTGGGGAACTGCCTACTGGAGCTGTGAGAAGAGGCCTACCGTCCTCCAGACTCCAGAATGGTAGATCCACTGACAGCTTCCACCATGCACCTAGAAGTTATGCCTGGAAAGGCACTCAATGCCAGCCCTTCAGAGCAGCTGCAGGGACTGAACCTTACAGACTCATGGGGGCAGGCTGCCCAAGGCCTTGGGAGTCCACTCCTTGCATCAATGTTCCCTGGATGTGAGACATGGAGTGAAAGGAGATTATTTTGAGCTTTAACATTTAATGACTACTCTGCTGGGTTTCAAACTAGCATGGGGCCTGTAGAACCTTTGATTTGACTGATTTATCCCTTTTGGAATGAAAATATTTACCCTATGCTTGTATTGCCATTGATTTTACAGGCTCATAGGTGGAAGGGAGCCTTGCCTCAGATGAAACTTTGGACTTTGGACTTTTGAGTTAATGCTGGAATGAGTTAAGACTTTAAGGGACTGTTGGAAAGGCATGATTGTATTTTGAAATATGAGAAGGACATGAGATTTGAGAAGGGCCAGTGGTGGAATGATATAGTTGGGATCTGTTTTCCCCCCAAATCTCACATCTAATTGTGATCGTCAGTATTGGAGGTGAGGCCTGGTGGGATGTGATTGAATAATGAGGGTGGTTTCTCATGGTTTAACACCATCCTCCTTGGGGTTGTCATGGCAAGAGTGAGTGAATAAGTTATCATGAGATCTGATTGTTGAAAAGTGTATATAGCACCCTCCTGCTTTCCTCCTGCTCTGGCCATGTAAGAAATGCCTGCTTCCCCTTTGCCTTCCACCATGATTGAAAGTTTCCTGAGGCTGCCCCAGAAGCTGCTATGCTTCCTGTACAGCCTACAGAACCATGAGTCAATTAAACTTTTCTTCATAAGTTATCCCGTATCAGGTATTTTTTTTTATAGCAGTGTGAGAACAGACTAATACAATCCCCTTCCTACTTCCTCACCCTTCTGAGTGTTTATATTTTGAGTTAGTCTATAATGTGTATGGTTGTAATTGATTTTTTCTCTCCCCTGTCCTGTATTTCACTGTGCCACCATTTTATCCTTCTGTCCCGGGATATTTGGATTATTTGCAGTTTTTGCTAGTAAAAATAATTTTGTTACGAACATTCCTGTGTGTGAAACATATGGTACCTGTGCAAGGTTTCCTCAAAATACATGGCTACAAGAACGGCTGCATAATGTAATGCTATACTTTTCTCATTTACATAGGATGAGAGTTCCATTGATTAGCATCCTTTCCAATCTTAATAGAAGTAAAATTATGTATCATTTGGTTTCAATTTCTATTTCTTGGCTATTAACAAGGTTAATAATCTTTTCATGTGTTTTTCAGTCAGTAATGGATCTTCTGTGAAGTGCCTGTTGATGTATTGTTTTTCCATTTTTTTTCTTGAGACTTCCTTTCCTTTTGATTTTTAAGAAGTTAACTGGATACTAATCTTTCTCTGGTTATGTATGTCAGAAAGATCTTATCTTTTCAGATGCTTTATGGTGTTCTTTCAATAACAGAAGTTTTAAATTTTGAGGTGGTCAGGGTTATCAATCTCTTTGGGTTTTGTTCAGTGAATTCTCACATAATTATATAAGTATTATGCTATGTCCTCATCTAAAAGTTTAACATTTTTGCTTTATACATTCAATCCTTGATCCACATGGAACTATTCTAACTGATGTTTGTAATTGCTGTGAGATTTGTACCAAATTTCATTCTTTCTACACACATTCCCAGTACCAAACTCTACTGAAGAATACTTTCCTTTTTCAAAGATCCACAATTCCCTCTGCTATTTATCAAGTTTCTAGACAGGGGTGAATTTATTTCTGATATGTATTATGTGCCACTGGTCTATTTTTCTATTCAAAGCTGATACCACAACATTTAAATTATTCCTTTAATAAGTCTTGATATTTGACAAGTTATCTCACCTTGTCCTCCCTCAGCAATCTCTTTTCTTTCATATTGTAAATTCAATTTATATCAAGTTCAAAAATAAGCAAAGCCAAATTATACCAGTAGACGTCGGGATAGTGATTAGCTTTTTTAAAATTTTATTTTAATTTTAAGTTCTGAGATACATGTGCAGGACGTGCAGGTTTGTTACCTAGGTAAATGTGTGCCATGGTGGTTTGCTGCATCTATCAACCCATCACCTAGGTATTAAGACCCACACGCATTAGCCTTTTATCCTGATGCTCTCCCTTCCCCTGATCCCCCAACAGGTCCCAGTGTGTGTTGTTCCCCTCCCTGTGTCCATGTGTTCTCATTGTTCACTTCCCACTTATGAGTCAGAATATGCAGTTATTTGTGTTAGTTTGCTAAGGATGATGAATTCAAGCTTCATCCACATCCCTGTAAACGACATGATCTTCTTCCTTTCCATGGCTGTATAGTATTCTATGGTGTATATGTGCCACATTTTCTTTATCCAATCTATCATTAATGGGCATTTGGGTTGATTTCATGTCTTTGCTATTGTGACTAGTGCTGCAATAAACATACACATACATGTATCTTTGTAATTGAATGATTTATATTTCTTTGGGTACATACCCAGCAATGGGATTGGTGGGTTAAATGGTATTTCTGTTTCTAGATCCTTGAGGAATCACCACACTGTCTTCCACAATGGTTAAACTAATTTACATTCCCACTAACAGTGTAAAAGCATTCCTATTTCTCCACAGCCTTGCCAGCATCTGCTGTTTCTTGACTTTTTAATAATCGCCATTCTGTCTGGTATAAGATGACATCTCGTTGTGGTTTTGATTTGTGTTTCTCCAGTGATCAGTGATGTAGAGATTTTTTTCATATGTTTGCTGGCTGCATAAATGTCTTCTTTTGAGAAGTGTCTGTTCATGTCCTTTGCCCACTTTTTGATTTTGTTTTTTCTTGTAAATTTGTTTAATTTCCTTGTAGATTCTGGATATTAGACATTTGTCAGATGAGTAGATTGCAAAAATTTTCTCCTCTTCTCTAGGTTGCCTGTTAGCTCTGATGATAGTTTCTTTTCCTGTGCAGAAGCTCTTTAGTTTAATTAGATGCCACTTGTCAATTTTTGTTTTTGTTACAATTGCTTTTGGCAATTTCATTATAAAGTCTTTGCCCATGCCTATGTTCTGAATGGCATTTCCTAGATTTTCTTCTAGGATTTTTATGGTTGTGGCTTTTACATTGAAGTCTTTAATCCACCTTGAGTTAATGTTTGTATAAGGTGTAAGGAAAGGGTCAAGTTTTAGTTTTCTGCATATGGCTAGTCAGTTTTCCCAGCACCACTTATTAAATAGGGAATCCTTTCCCCATTGCTTGTTTTTGTCAGGCTTGTCAGAGATCAGATGGTTGTAGATGTGTGGTCTTATTTCTGAGGCCTCTGTTCTGTTCCATTGGTCTATGTGTCTGTTTTGGTACAAATAACATGCTGTTTTGGTTACTGTAGACTTGTAGTATAGTTTGAAGTCAGGTAGCATGATGCCTCCAGCTTTGTTCTTTTTGTTTAGGATTGTCTTGGTTATATGGGCTCTTTCTTGGTTCCATGTGAATTTTAAAGTAGTTTTTTTCTAATTCTGTGAAGAATGTCAATGATAGTTTAATGGGAATAGCATTAAATCTATAAATTACTTTGAGCAGTATGGCCATTTTCTTGATACTGATTCTTCCTGTCCATGAGCATGGATTTGTTTGTGTCCTCTCTTATTTCCTTGAGCAGTGGTTTGTAGTTTTCCTTGAAGAAGTCCTTCACATCCCTTGTTAGCAGCATTCCTAGGTATTTTATTCTCTTTGTAGCAATTGCAAATGGGAGTTCATTCATGATTTTACTCTCTGCTTGTCCGTTGTTGGTGTATAGGAATGCTTGTGAATTTTGCACATTGATTTTGTATCCTGAGATTTTGCTGAATTTGCTTATCAGCTTCAATGAAAAAAACCACCAAAACAATTAAGAAACTCACTTAAACTCAAGATTAAGAAACTCACTTAAAAATTAACATGCCAAGTCCTATGAAAAACTTTGTGTTTTATATTTTGACATTGGCATACCTGCCAACATTATTCTATGCCCTTTTCTTGCTAAATTACATAATTGTTTTTAGACTTTAAAACTACCAATCAGTGATTTAAAAACCATCTTAAGGCCGGGCATGGTGGCTGATACCTGTAATCCCAGCACTTTGGGAGGCTTAGATGGGTGAATCACGAGGTCAGGAGTTTGACACCAGCCTGACCAACATGGTGAAACCGCATCTCTACTAAAAAGACAAAAATTGGCCAGGCATGGTGTTGCACGCCTGTAATCCCAGCTACTCAGGAAGCTGAGGCAGGAGAATCATTTGAACCCGGGAGGCAGAGGTTGCAGTGAGCCGAGATCGCACCACTGCACTCCAGCCTGGGTGACAGAGCGAGACTCTGTCTCAAAAAACAAAAAACCAACAAACAAAAAAACATCTTAACAAGTGACCAGAGTTAACATCAAGATACTACATCATATCAACATCATAATTCCCTGATATGATATACTCCCTCTGATATTTCAGTTTCCAGAATTGGCCCGTTCCAAATCATTTGCCACCTGCAGCCAGAATAAGCTTTTGAAAATGCAAATGTGACCATGTCCTTTATTTAAAATTTAAAAACAGTGGTTTTCTGTGACCCTTACAAATCAGTCCAAAATGTCAGTATGTCCCTCCGGGTCCTCCATGATTTGAACTTTGCTTATTTCTCTGGTCTTCCATCTCCTTAACCTTCTTTGCCAGTTTGCTTGGTCCACACTTAGAGATCCTCACTTGTGCCATGCCCTCCCAGCTCACCTTAGAGCTGTGTCATACCTTGGGTCCCAAAGTTCCCCTCTAGAGTAGTTACAAAACTATTGATCTTTCTTTATATCATCTCCCATCTTTCCTCCCTTCTCTTCTCTGCTCCCTGACATTGATACACCTCTTGCACTACAATGGAATGACTCAACCTTAACTACCATAATGAATTTTAAGGATCTCTATTAGTTTGGAAGCTGTGATGGCAACCAACAAAATATTGGTAAAAAATAGCTGCAACAATAAAGATTTATTTTTTCTACAAAATAAGCATTTGGTATTGGTGGATCCAGAGTTAATTCTATGGCTCAACGAAGTCAGGGTAAGCTTCTTTCTTTCATTGTTTGCCTCATGGTCACAAGATGGCCATAGCAGCTGCAAGCAACACAGAGAGGAAAAAGGTCTCCTCTTCCTTATTATTCTCTTTTTATCAGGCGGGAAAACATGTCTCAGAAATCATCTGGGAGACTCACTCATGTGCCATTGGCCAGAGCTGTCCCAATAATTTGGATCTGGCATATCTGGCAGCTATAAACATAGGCTTCCTCTGCTTGCAAGGAGGAGAGGTGAAGGGGATCATGGTAGGAAAATGTCTGACAGAGGATTTCTCTGTTTACACTGAAGATTTCTTCTGTGTGAACTTGTGAAGGAAAAGCATTCTGAAAATAAGGGGTTAATATCCAAAATCTATTTGATAATATCTTGAGCTGTGCTACCCAATATGGCAGCCATTAACCATCTATGATTTTTAAAAATTAAAATAAGATTAGATAAAAAATTCGGTGTCTTTTTTGTGAGTCATATTTCAAGTGTTCAACTGCCACTTGTGCCTACCATACTGAATAGTACATACAAAAAAAAAAAAAAAAACTCATCCCTGCAGAAAGTTTTGTTAAATAACTGGTTTGAAGCTTAGATAAGCTTTTGAGGGGTGATCCAGACCAAGCCTGTGAGAGGGTCCTGTACATTGATAGTTCTTAACAAACATTTAGAAATTTGAAAGAAGTTAGGAAAATTGCGTAAAGTAGATTTATTGCATCTAGGTTTACCACTTTTTGCTCTACTTGGTTATAGGTAATTTTATTCTAGTAAATTTCCTTTTAAAAGTAACTATAAAATCAATCATATGACACATTTTAGCTTTTTTCTACTTTGTAATTAGTAGACACTTTTTTTGAAAAGGCCACATGCTCGAAAAGTTGAAGTACAAAATTAAATTGTCAAAAAAATAGTTATGACTTGCATTGCAAGCAGAATTATTGTAAATATATATTAAGATAGTTAATTATTCAGACCATTGAATGAGTTCAATTAACATGAGCAAATTCAATCCATTAATTCTATTTCTAATGGTTATCCCTGTTAAAGTATGAAAAATAAAGTAAAATTCATTTGTAGTGTAACAGTAACTCAACAGTTGACACAAGGACTTTAGGCTCCAGCAAAGCTAACATACATGTAGTGTCCTGAAGGCATCATACTGTATCACCCTTTCAATCCTACATCAAAGCATATTTAATTTGCGTACTTTGTGTTTTTATTATTTACTTGAATATTTTACTTTAAAAAATATTTTGTTTTTAATCATTATAGATTCACAGGAAGTTTCAAAAATAGTATAGAAATGTCCTATGTACCCTTTACTCAGATTGTCCCAATGGTTTCATCTTATGCAATACTATTAAATATGTGATGGCATAGTACTCAAACCAGGAAATTGACATTGACACAAGGTGTGGGTTTGGTTCATTTATGCAATGCTATCAAATTCTGATGGTACAGTCCCAAATCCAGGAAATTGACATTGGTGTAATATGTGTGTTTGGTTCGGTATCATTTTATTACACATAGAAGATTCGTGTAATTACTACAATCGAGTTACAAAACTGTCCTATCATCACAAGACTCCACTGTGTTACCCATTTATAGCCCCAATCACCATGTCTCCACACCCTTCCCCTAACCCCATTATTTCTAACTCTGCTAATGTATGTTCCAGCTCTACAATTTTATCATCTTGAGAATGTAATGGAAGTGGAATCAGAATATACTATCTTTGATATTGCCTTTTTTTTACTCAACGTATTGTCCCTGAGATCCACTGACGTTGTTGCAAGTCTCAATAGTTTGTTTCTTCTTATTGCTGAAGTGTATGGTATGAATATAACACAGCTTGTTTAACCATTCATTGATTTATAGAATATTTTTATGGTTTTTAATTTCTGACTATCACAAATAAAACTGCTATACAATTTTTTGTGGAGACGTAAGTTTTCATTTCTCTAGGATAAGTGCCAAGGGGTGTGACTGCTGGGTTGTAAGGTAAGCGTATGTTTAGTTTTTTGAGAAGCTTTCAGATTGTCAGTGTCACTGTACCATTTTACATTCCCAACAGCAAAATCTGAAAGATTCCATTTCTCCACATCCTTACCAGCATTTGACATTTTCATTATTTTTATTTTAGCACTTCTAATAGGTGCATAGGATATCTCATTATGGTCTTTGCTGTGGTTTGAATGTGTCCTTCCAAAACTCACGTTGAAATTTTAAACCCATTGTGGTAGTCTTAAGAGATGGGGCCTTTTAGAGGGAAGAATAAGTAGTAAGTCATGGATTACTGATAGATTAGTGTTTTGTTACTTGTTAGCAATCTATTACTTATAAGATATTTTATTACTTATAGTAGTCTATATTTATTACTTACAGTGTTTTGTTACTTATGGTAATATTAGTAATAGATCGCTAATCTATCTATTACAGATAGTGTTTTTTATTAGTGCTTTATAAAAGGACTGGAGAATACTAGCTCGTCCCTTTTGCCCTCTCGCCTCCTACCATGTGAGGATGCAGCATTCATGGCATCATCCGGAAGCACAGAACTGCCCTCACCGGACCCCAGACCTGCTGCTACCTCGATCTGGGACTCTTCAGTCTCCAAAATGGCAGGAAATACATTTCTATTATTTACAAATTACTCAGTTGGTGGTTTTTAAAATATCAGCACAAATGGTCCAAGACAGTCTTCATTTGCATTTTCCTAGAGGCCAGATATTGAACACATTTCTATGTGCTTGGTGAAATGTCTCTTTAGATCTTTTGTACATTCTAATTTCTGTTGAATTTCTAGACTTATTTACATATATATATATATAAGCCCTTTGTCAGATATGGGGCTTGCAGATATTTCTTCTTGTATTTTAATTTTCTTACCAAAGTTTCTTACAGAGCTAAAATTTAATTTTGATGAAAATTAATTCACAACTTTTTTTAATAATTTGTGCTTTTTGTCCTAGGTTTAAAAATTCTTCAGCAAGCCTTAGGTCCTGAAGATTTCTCCTGTGTTATCGTATAGAAGTTTTATCATTTAATGTTTTGCATTTAAATCTATGATCCATTTTGAGTTAATTTTTGCAAAAGGTATAAGATTTATGCTGAGGTTCATTTTTGTGCCTGTGAATATACAGGTTCTTTGGCATAATTGTTGAAATGACTATTCTTCCTCTGATGAGTTGTGTTTGCACATTTGTCAGAAAATCAGATCGGTTGGCATTCTTGTATTGGGTTGTTTCTGAATTCTCTATTATGTACCATTAATCTATGTGTCTGTTCCCTGTGCCAATACCACACGATCTTGATTACTACATCTTGTAGTAGTCTTGAAGCTGAGAAAAATAATTTCTCCCACTTTCTTCTTTATTTTTTTCAAAATTGATTCAGTTATTGATCTAGCTTCTAGTTTCTTTGCCCTGCTGTATAAATTTTACAACAATTTTATCTATGTCTACTGAAAGTCTTGCTGAGCTTCTGATAGGAATTGCATTACACATGTATATAAATTTAGGGAGAGTTGACATCTTTACTGTATTGAATTTCCAGTTCACAAATATGACGTGTCTTTTGATTTATTTAGATCTTCTTTGATTTATTCCATTAGTAATTTTTAGTTTTCACCCTGCAAGTTCTGTATATTTGGTTAGACATGCACCTAAGTATTTTAGGGGCAGTAATAAATGGTATTATATTTTAAATTTGTTTCCCCATGTTATTGCTAATATATATAAGTACAATTGAGTTTTATACGTTGATCTCTTCCCCGAGATCTTGCTTCACTCACTTATTCTAAAGTTTTTGTAGATTTCTTGGGTTTCTCCGTGTAGACCATTATGTCGTCTGCAAATTGGGGCAGTTTTACTTCCTCTTCTTTTTGTCTGCATGCCTTTTATTTTGTTTTCTTGCTTTATTTTTAGTACTATAGTGGATGGGAGTGGTGAGAGCGGACATCCTTGCTTTGTCTCTTTTTCATGTCAGAATAATGCTGAATTCTCAGAATAAGCTAGAAAATGTTTCTTTCTCTTCTGTTTTCTGGAAGATACTGTGTAGAATTAGTGTTAATTCTTAAATATTTGGTAGAATTCTCGCATGAAGCCATCTGGGTCTGGAAATTTTTTTGGGGGGATTATTAAGTTATAAATCCAATTTTCTTAATCATTATAAGGTTATTCAAACTATTTTATGTTGGGAAAGTTGTGATACTTTGTGCTTCTCAAAGAATTGACCTGCGGCTTCTAAGACATATCATTTATGTTTGTAGAGTTGTTCCTAGTACTCGTATATTATCCTTTTCTCATCTGCAGTAACAGTATTCCCGTTTCATTTCTGCTATTGGTAATGTGTGTCTTCTTTCTTTTTTTCTTTTTTCAAAAACATCTTGCTAGATGTTTGTCAATTTTAAAGATTTTTTCAAAGGATCAAGTTTCTGTTTAATTGATTTTCTTTCTTTTTTATGTTCTAAATAACATTGATTTCTTCTCTTGTCTTAAGTTTTCCTTTCTTCTGCTTGCTTTGGGTTTATTTTGCTTGTCATTTTCTAGGTTCTAAAGATGGAAACTTAAGACTACAGATGTGTGATTTTTCCTCTTTTCTAATATGTGCTACTAGTGCTATAGATTTTCCCCTCAAAACTGCCCTAGACAGCAACTTTTGGTGTAGTTTAGTTTCATTTTCACTTATTTCAGTGTATCTTTTGAGACTTTCTGTTTGACTCTTGGGTTGTTCAGAAGAATTTTCAGGTGTTTGGAGATTTTACTATTATCTTTATGTTATTGATTTCTAACTTTATATCATTGTGGTCAAAGATCACAACCTATATGATTTCAATTCTTTTAAGTTTGTTGAAGATTATTTTTTGGCCCAGGATATGTTATATCTTGATATATGTTTCATTTCATTGGCACTTGAAAAGAATGCATATTCTGGTGTTGGATGGTATGTTCTATAAATATCTATTAGATCCTGTCGATAATTTTGCTGAGCTCTTCCACTGATTTTCTGTCCAGTTGTTTTATCAATTATTGAGAGAGAGGTATTGAGGTCTCTGCTATTGTGGTTTTTACATTCTCCTTTTAGTTACTTCAATTTTTGCTTTACATGGGTGCATACAGATTTAGATTTGCTATACCTTCTGGGTGAATTGCTATTTTTTTAAATCATGGAATGCTTCTTTTTGTTCCTGGTAATTTTTGTTTGTTTGTTTTTGGCTTGAATGCTGTCTTTATCTGACAACAATGTAGCTATTCATAGTTTCTTTTGATTAAAGTTTGCATGGTATACCATTTTCCATTCTTTTACTTTCAACTTACTTATAACCTTACATTTGAAGTGAGTTTCTTATAGACAGAATATAATGGAGTTGTATTTTTTGTTTGTTTGTTTGTTTTGCTCTTAACTATTTTCCCAGTCTGTGTTTTCTAATTGGTGTATTTGTATCATTTGCATTTAATGTAAGGCAATTTACAGACATGTAAGGGCTTAAGTCTGATGAGTGTTTTTGTTGTTTTGTGCTTGTTCGTTTCTTATTTCTCTGTTTTCTTTTTTCTTCATTTCTGTGAACTTAGAATTCTCTTTTGCATTATCTGTACATTTTTTAGAAGGACTACTACATTTTATCACAAACTACTGGTGTCAGCATTTTACAGTTTGAATGAAGCGTACAAACTCTTACCTCCCTTCACATTTCTTTAATATCCCCCATTTATAATTGTTGTCTATATATTATCTACATACAGGGTGCTTCATTTTTCATTGGGTGGGTAGGTTGTGTGAACAAAGTTAAAAGGCTGATTAGTGCCACCAAGGAAAGAGACCAATGCATGATTTGAGGCAGCTGAGCGCAGACAATAGCCACATCAGGCTCAAGTTGCGTGGTGTTTACTTGCAGAGAAAGGAAAGAACGTGAGCACAAGATACAGCCCCTTGCAGTGCATTGGCCCCCATGTGACCAGCAGATCCGCTACACATACAACATTGGCAGTGTGACTACACACGCTCCAGTTTGTCCTGCAGTAGAAGCACCTTCTCCTTCTGCCATGGGGACCTGAAATATAGAAAGCCAGGGACATGACTGAGGAAACTGACACATACACATGCTTAGGCAGAGCAGAGGAGTAACTACATCAAGGGCAGAACAGGGAAAGATACTCTCTCACAAGGCAATAAATCTAGCATTGGTTATGAGGGCTCTTTACCTCTTTGTAAGGAAATGTTCCAGGCCTAAGTCTACTCTCATGTAGCCGTTCAAGGGCCGAGGAGCTGTGCATGACTGGCTTTCCCAACACATTAAGAACCATGTCAGACAATGTTATAATTTTTTCTTTAACTCTCAGACAGTTTAGAAAACACAAGAGGAAAAATATTTACCAATATTTTTACTTTTTATTTTTCTTTCTTCCTTCTGCGTATTCCAAGATTCCTTCTTTTATCTCTCTTCTGTTTAGAGAACTTCCTTTAGCCCTTATTTTAAAGTAAGTCTGCTGGGGAGAAATTCTCCTAATTTTCCTTCATCTGAGAATATCTTAACTTCTCCTTCATTTCCAAAATGCATTGTTCCTGGGTATAGAATTCTGAGTTGACAGTTGGCTAATATCTTGAGAAATATGTACCTCTTCTTTCTGGCCTCCAGGGCTTCTAATGGGAAATCTGCTGTAATCTAACTGCTTTTCCCCTGTAGGTTAGGGATCATTTTTCTCTCCTCACTGCTTTTAAGATATTTATCTTCAATTTTCAAACATTTGACTGTGATATATCTTGTGTGGGTTTCTCTCAGTTCATCCTGTTCAGAATTTTTCTAGGCTTTTTGAATCTGTAGAATTTCGGCTTTTTCAAAGTGTATTAGTCTGTTCTCATGCTGCTAGTAAAGACAAGCCCCAGACTGGATAATTTATAAAGGAAAGAGGTTTAATTGACTCACAGTTCCACATGGCTGGGGGGGCCTCACAATCACAGCGGAAAGCAAATGCGGAGCAAAGTCATGTCCTACGTGGTGGCAGGCAAGAGAGGTTGTGGAGGGGAACTCCCATCTATAAAACCATCAGATCTCATGAGACTTATTCACTACCACAAGAACTGTATGGGGGAAGCTGCCCCCATGATTCAATTATCTCTACCTGGCCCCACCCTTGACATGTGGGGATTGTTACAATTCACAGTGAGGTTAGGGTGGTGACACAACCAAACCATATCGCCAAATAAAAGAAAATTTCAGTAATTATTCCTTCAAAGGCTTTTTCATCCCATCTTCTATGTTCTGTCTTTCTGGGACATCAATGACATGAATGCAAAACCTTTTATTATCATCCCACAAGTCCCTGAGACTCTGCTCATTTTTTTTTTTTTCAGTTTATTTTCTCAGTGTTGTTTGGATTAGGTAATTTCTATTGTTTTATCTTAAGGTTCCCTAATTCTTTCCTTTGTGTTCTCCATTCTGCTTTTGAGTCCATTTATTGAATTCTAATTTTGGTTACTGTATTTTTGATTTCCAAAACTTCTTTTGGTCTTTGTATTTTCTATTTCTTTGCTGAGATTGTTTGTGTATGTTTCTATTTGTATTTACTTTGTGGCGTGTATTTGTAATTCCTCATTGAAGCAATTTTATAATGGCTGCCTTAGCTTCCTTGTCATATAATCCTAACCTCTGTGTCATTTCTGTTGTGTACCTGTTAATTGTCTGTTCTGATCCAAGTTGAGATTTTTCCAGGTTTTGGTACAAGTGATTTTCAATTGAACCCTGGGTATTTTGAATATTGAATATTATGAGACTCTACTGAAAACAAATATATACTCTTTTAATAGGTTTCCTTTGACATTTCACTGGCAGGGGAAGTGGGTACCACTCTTTTACTGCCAGATGTGGATGAAGTCCGGGTTTCCCACTTGGTCTTCATTGACACTCCCTGGATGAGTAGGACACCTTGTTATTGCCTGGGAGGGGTAGGATTTCAAGATCCCCACGACGTGTTTGTTGCTATCAACTTGGCTGCATGGCATAGGGATTTCTCATTGCTGCTTCTCACATGACCTCCACTGACAAGTGACAGTGGCCTCATCACCACTGGTCAGTGGTGAGAGTCTTGACTGTCCAGTAGACTTCTGATGCCACTCTGGCAGTGTTCCTGGTTGGTTTAGTGGCTTCCTGCGAGTGGCAATTCAGGAGCCCTGGCCTTTTCTATCCTGCCTTTTCTCCATTCCCCAGGATCTTGCAGTTCTTGGTTCCGGATAGCAGATGGGGAGAAAGTAGAGAAGGCACACCTCTGTCCTTGAAACCCCAGTCCACAAGTGATGTACACTAATTTCTCTCACATTCTTTTGGTGAGAACTGATCACATAATTGCACCTGGGTAAAAAGTAGGTTGAGAAATGTAGGCTTTTGCTTGAGAGGTGCTTCCCAATGACTACACCATGAGAACAGCATTATTTAATGTGGCCTATTAGCTTTCTGTATTTTTCATTCATTGCTCTTTCTATGATTTATAGTTATGTATTTGTATGATTATTTGGTAAATATGTTTTTTGACAAATTGGTAAACTCCATGTAGAACACACTGTGTTTGTTTTGCTCGTATGTGACCCCCACTCCTTCTTATTCTTCAGAAGGTGATCATAGGTTTAATAGTACACAAGTTAGCAGATTGTGTTTGCCAGAAGTTCATTCATTCAACATATTTATGAGTTTCTACTATGTACCAGGCACTGCCCTAGTTACTGGGGAAACAGCAGTGAATAACATGAACAAAACTCGCTGCTCCCTATAGCTTACAGTCTAGTGAGGGAGACTAAGTTGGGAACAAATAAGTGAGTAAACTAGAGAGTTTTGATGATTATGAATATCAAGGAGAAAGAGAAAGCAAGAAAGGAGATAAAGGTCTGAGGGCTGCAGTTTTTAGAATAATGACGGGGTGGAGCAGGCCCCAAGGAAGGTGGTATATCTGAAAAGCCAGGAGGGAGGTGAGGGAGCCAGCCATGCAGAAGACTGGGAGAGGGGGCTACTTTTAGAAGAAACAAAAACTGCAAAAGTCCTGAAGCTGGAGGTTGCTGAGCATGTGTGAAAGAAAGGAAGGAGGTCTGTGTGGCTGGACCTGTGTGGGCCAGGGACAGAGAGTAAGCAATGGGACCAGGAGGGGCAAGTGGTGGGGCCTTGTAGGCTGCTGGGCTTTTACTCTGAATGTGATGGGTGTCAAGAACTGCACAGAGTCTGGAATTTTACCTTCCTTGTAAGCTAACAAGTGTGCCGGTTACTTCATGGATGCAAACAGAAGACATGAGACTCCTGGGCCATAGACAAAGATGGCCAAACAGTAGCCAGAGTTCATACTGGTTTGTGTACAGCTATCCATTCCCTGCTAATTTGCACAGAGGCAACACAAGGCCCCATCATGGTGTCTGCACACACAGTGGATTGTGTTACAGGAGAAGAACTCAGAGCCAAGAACCTAGCACTTTCTGAGTGAGCAGCAAACCTTATATGAAACAGCCAACAAGCCAGTCTCCCTTCCTCCAGGAAACTTAATGGCTTACAGGGCCAGTTAGAGAAATTGCTCACTCTCAGAGGACAGATTAGGATTGCAGTGTGGCACAGTAAGCAGGAACAGGCAGGGATACTCAGGACCTGTGTGGGCGGCCTCTTCCGAAGGCGAAGCTTTCAGGGATTTTGAGCAGAAGAGTATCACGATTAGACTTATATTTTAACAGGCTTAATCTGACTGCTGTATTGAGAACACAATAAAGAAGTTCAAAGGCAGAAACAGGAAGAAAGTTAGGAGGCTGTTAAAATAACCCGGGTGAGAGATATAATGATAGCCTGGATTAGATGGTAGCAGTGGAATGGTGAGAAGGACAAATGTGGACCTACCTGGAGGAGGAGCCGGCAGGATGTGCTGATGGATTCAGCACGGGTGCGGGAGAAACAGAGAACTCAAAGTGGACTCCATGGCTTTTAGACCAAACAAATGAAATAATAAGGTTACTGTATTAGTCAGTTCCCACACTGCCATGAAAAAATACCTGAGACTGGATAATTTATAAAGAAAAGAGGTTTAATTGACTCACAGTTCCGTATGGCTCAGGAAACTTACAATCGTGGCAGAAAGCACCTCTTCACAGGGCAGCAGGAGAGAGACTGAATGCAAGGGAAATGCCAAATGCTTATAAAACCATCAGATCTCATGAGAGCTCACTCACTATCACGAGGACGGCATGGGGGTGCTGGGTCTGCTGGTTCACACCTTTAATCCCAGCACTTTGGGAGGCCGAGGCAGGTAGATCACTTGAGGTCAGGAGTTTGAGACCAGCCTGGCCAACATGGTGAAATGCTATCTCTACTAAAAAACAAAAATACAAAACTTAGCGCCAGGCGTGGTGATATGCACCTGTAATCCCAGCTCCCTGGGAGGCTGGGAGGCTGAGGCAGGAGAATCGCTCAACTGGGGAGGCAGAGGTTGCAGTGAGCTGAGATCATGCCACTGCACTGCACACCAGCAGAGCGAGACTCCATCTTAACAAAAGAAAAAACAAAGAACAGCATGGGGGAAACTGCCTCTATGATTCCATTACCTCCCACCGGCTCCCTCCCATTACACATGGGGATTATGGGGTTACAATTCAAGATGAGATTTGGGTGAGGCCACAGCCAAGCCATATCAGTTACCATTTAGTCCAGTGAGGAAAGCTCTAGGACTAGTTTGGTAAAGCAAAAGTGATCAGGAGCTCAGTCTTAGACAAGATAGTATTAGATGCTTCCATGTAGAAATGTTGACAAGGAAGCTCAGCAGATAGATCCAGTCCAGAGATATAAATTTGAGGGTCTGAGTATATAGATGATGCCTTAAGTCTGGTTCCTTAGAAGCAGAGCCTGAGACAGGGATTCTTGTGTAAATGGTTTACTCAGGGATTGGGTAAATGATTTATTTCAGCCTCCAGATGAGATCTATAAGAAAGCAAGGGAAGTAGGATAGGATGGGGGAAGAAGCTAGGCAAAGATGTCAGTTCAGCCAGGTGCCATGGTTCATGCCTGTTATCCCAGCACTTTAGGAGGCCAAGACGGGTTGATCACCTGAGGTCAAGAGTTTGAGACCAACCTGGCCAACATGGTGAAACCCTGTCTCTACTAAAAGTACAAAAATTAGCTGGGCATGGTGGTGTGTGACTGTAATCCCAGCTGCTCAGGAGGCTGAGGCAGGAGAATCACTTGAACCTAGGAGGTGGAGGTTGCAGTGAGCCAAGATTACACCATTGCACTCCAGCCTGGGCGACAAGAGTGAAACTCTGTCTCGAACAATAACAACAAAAAGATGTGGGTTTGGCTGACATCTGGCCTTAGCCTTATCCCATGGGTGAGCTCTGGGAGTAAATGGCATCAGAGTGTGCCACTGTGGGTCACTGGAATGGCCATTTGTACCCCCTCACCCCCACATCCCTGTATCAGCCAGGAGGTGATCTGGGTAGGATGACAGCAGCTCTTACTACGGACTGTGTTCAAAGCCATGATTACCAACGAGCTCCATCCATGGCAGGGGTGTAGACAGAAAAAGGGAAAATGGGTGAAGAATAGGCCCCAGAGCACTTGACCTATTGTCGTTCAGGAAGGTGAGGAGAAACCAGAAAAAGAACTTATGTTAAATTGAGTATAAAACACCATAATAAAAAGAGAAATTGCTGCCTATCAGTTATGACACAATGCATTAACAATATTCCTTCCTAATCCGTGAACTGATCCTCAACAAACCTCTTGTCCCTTCGAAGCCTCCTTTGTCCACTGGAGGGATTTGGTTACTTCTCCGGGCTTCAGTGCACTGGTGAATGTGTGCTCAGCTTTTCTCCTTCATGGTTCACAGTCACAGGATGTAACCCAGCTTCATCCACTCCAGGAAATTGTTCTTCTCAGAGCCCATAGAGAATTTGGATTTTGCTTTCCAAACTAACTGGAAATGTGCACATTTCCTTATGGTGAATGTTTGCTTCACTAACATTAAATCTTCACCCCGCTCCTCTGTGGTCATGCCATCCTGTATACCCAATATCTTTTTGTTTTAAAACCAAATCAGAATGTAACTTTTTAAAGACATTTGAAATGTAATTAAATCCAACAAGTATAGTACCAACATGCATATACTTTCCATTCATGCACAACAATATGAGCAAATCCACAACCTTACAAATGCCCGGAGAAGCCCACTGCAGAAGGGGAAGGTGGAGGGCTGAGCCTAAAACAAGCAGACCACTCGACGGTCTCTAATAGAGAATAGTCTGTTGCCCACGCAGGTCTCTGCACCACCACCTTGAGATGAATGTCTAACCACCAGCAATGCAGCTTCCAAGCCAAATAGAGGAAAAAATGAAAGAGCTACATGAATTTTTTCTAAAGAAATTAAAGTTACTTTTTTGGGAAAACTAGTGTAGTTTCTAATGAGGAATTAGCACTCTTAAATTAAATTAAATTAAATTAAATTTCTGCATCCTTGGCTTCGTGCCCCAACCTGCTCACCCAAGCAAAGCCTGCTGGTCAGGAAGCCTTGTGCTCCTCCCCCAGGACTCCCACTAGCCTTCATACTGGATATTCTTTTTTTTAAGTTTTATTTTATTTTTGGTTGACAAATAATAATTGTATATTCTCATAGGGTACAAAGTGATATTTTAATACATTTACACACTGTGCAATGATCAACTTAGAGTAGTTAGCATGTCTATCACATCAAATACTTATTATTTCTTTGTGGTGGAAATATTTTAAATCCACTCTTTTAGCAATTTTGAAATATAAAATGCATTATTATTAACTATAGTCAGCTTGTAATGCAATAAAACACCAGAACTTTTCCCTTCTATCTAACTAACTTAATGCCCATTGGCCAACATCTTTCCTTTCCCCATCACCACTGCCCACCCCAGCCTGTGCTACTCTAGCAACCACCATTCCATCCTCTACTTCTATGCATTTGACTTTTTAAAATATTTTGTATACAAGGGAAATCACAGGGGATCTGTCTCTGTGTGCCTGGCTTATTTCACCTAACATAAGGGCCTCTAGGTTCATCAGTGTTGTTATGAATGACAGATTTTCATTCTTTTTTCTGACTGAATAGTATTCCATTGTTTATGTATACCTTATTTTTAATCTGTTCATCAGTTGATGGATACTTAGGTTGTTTCTATAACTTGGCTGTTGTGTATAATGCTGCAATAAACATAGGAGTGTAGATATTCCTGGCAGAGTGATTACACCTCCTTTCTGTGCGTATCCAGCAGTGAAACTGCTGGATCATACAGTAGTTCTGTTTGTAGTCTTTTGAGGAAAGTTCATCCTGTTTTCCAAAATGGCTGTACTAATTTACAATACCACTAACAGTGTATAAGGGTTCCCTTTCTTTACATCCTTAACAACATTTGTTACCTTGGATCTTTCTGATAATAGTCAATCTAACAGGTGTGAGTTGTTGTTTCATTATGGTTTTAATTTGCATTATCTGATGATTAGAGATGTCAACCATTTTTTCATATATCTGTTGGCCATTTTTATGTGTTCTTTTGAAAAATGTCTGTTCAAGTCCTTTGACCATTTTTAAATAGAGTTATTTGATTTCCTAATATTGGATAGTTTGAGTTCCTAGTATATTTTGGATATTAAATCTTTATCTGATGCATAATTTGTAAATATTTTTTCCCATTTCTTAGGTTGTCTCTTCACTCTATTAATTGTTTCCTTTGCTGTGCAGAGGTTTTTCAGTTTGATGTAATCCTATTTTTCATCTGTAAAATGAAAGAGAAAAATGGAGAACCAACAAGACTTAAAGAAACTATTACTGAGTAATAGAAAAGACATTGTATCCATTCAGTAAAAACTGGATGCTATGGAAAGAAAGCACAAGAAAAAGTTCTTGGAACTTAAAAACACAATGGTCTAAGCAACAAAATGCAGTAGAAGACTGCAAGGAAAATTAAAGAAATCTCCCAGATCAAAAATAAGGAGGTACAAAATTTGAGAGGAGGCATAAAGACTACAGTCAAGACTGGAGATCAAACATCTAATAGGATTTCTAAAAAGTAACAACAAACAGGAGGGAAACAATTTTTTTTCCTCCAAAGAAATAATATAAAAACTTTTATATAGTTGAAGGTAACCCTATTTCTTAAATGGAAAAAACTTACTAAGTGCCAAATCGAACAAAGGCAAAAAGCCGTTGACATAGACACATCATTGTGGAATTTCAAAATATTAAGATAAAGGTTTTTAGAGAAAAAAAGTCAACTGAGAATCACATTGACATAAGATTTTTCATCAAGACATCACATGCTAAAAATAGAAGACACTTCTTTTTTGTTTATTTCAAAATTTTCCTGTTGTTGTCCATTGTTTTTACTGTTGCTTCTGAACTCTTAGGAAGAAAAATAATGTACTTACAAATTCTAGGGCTGTTTTGTTTTTATTAAGTAAGTGACTGTGAGTAGGTGTGGATTGCAGATCTTCCCATCAGAAATAAGCTTCTTTGTAGACACAACATTCTTGAAGATACGCTTGACTTGGTTTCTTCTGTGATCACAAGGATTCATCCTGGCTGGGGTTCAGAATGCTTGGTGGCTGGAAAGGGCAGAGGTGCAGATCCACTCCCCATCTCCAAGATATGGAACCAAGTGTTCTGCATAGAGCACCCAAGGGAAAAGGTCAAACTCCAGTCTAGAATTGCCAAACCAAAATGGGGCTTGACAGAAGCAAAACTTACTTCAAAAGTGAAGTTCCTAGAACTGGGTTCAGTGGGAAGGTAAGTTGATTCTAGGGGGAAAATAGGAAGGAGAACTAGACAAATTCTCTAAGGGGAGATACTCAGGCAGGTTTCCTTTGATAAGACCCTGTACATTCAAAGGAGAATGGAAGGCCATTTAAAAGGTATTGGATTTGTTCTAAATATCCACCCATAACACAAATGGAAACATTTTACGAGAACAGCAAAAACAATTAACTGAGACTGCCGGAGAGTAAAGCCCAAATGCAGTGAACTATATAATCCAACTATAATTATATGCAGTAAACATGAATGATCGACAGCGAGATTCTCACAGCAATTTCTAAGTCTTTCATACTAAAGACCTAGTGAAACCTTTTGCAGACAATAATTGCTCTTCTGCTTTGGTGCAAATTTCTTTTACTATTGTGCAATCCAGTTTCTTCTGTGTATTGCAAGCTGTTTGGTCCCAGGATGAGTACATCTTTATAGGAGGGCCTATATTAATGTCTTGCCAAAATTATATATATATTTGAAATTCACGTGTATGGATCATTTTCACCGGAACCGTGAAAGAAGTCTCCTTTTTCCCACTAGCTTTGTAAAATTTACTAGTACTGGTCCTGCCATTTTAAAAATGCAACTCAACTTCTAAGCCTCTTTGCTCATTTGTAAAACAATTATAATAGGACCTACTATAACCTCCCTCACAGAGATAGGGGTATTATAAGGATTAAATGAGATAAAACATGTAAAATGCTGTGCACAGTATTTAGAACATAACAGTCCTAAATGATGTTAGTCATTAGTACTATCATCATTATTGTCATCATTCTTATTAAATCTAATTATCAAACATGCTAGTGAAAAGGCACTGTAATATTTCCAATTTTACAAAGGTCGTGATAACTTTAAGAAGTAACTAGGAAAATCTAGCCGTGTGTTCTATATTTAGAACATTTGTATTCATATAGCTCACACAATTATTTCTAATTTGTTTTACTGCTAAATTAGGCAGTTTTTGTTTTTGTTTTTGTTTTTTTATCTCACTCTGTCACCCAGGCTGGAGTTTAGTGGAGCAATCTTGGCTCACTTCAAGCTCCGCCTCCTGGGTTCACGCCATTCTCCCGCCTCAGCCTCCCAAGTAGGTGGGACTACAGGCACCCGCCACCACGCCTGGCTAATTTTTTGTATTTTTTTAAATAGAGGCGGGGTTTCACCCTGTTAGGATGGTCTCGATCTCCTGACCCCTTGATCCGTCCACCTCAGCCTCCCAAAGTGCTGGGATTACAGGTGTGAGCCACTGTGCCTGGCCAGGCAATTTTCTATAGACTGAAACTACTCATCAATAATTTAAAATCTTGTATGGCACAAAGGAAATCGTTGTTTTAAGTAATATTGGTGAAAAAGTTATCTAGGGTTAAAACAATGTACTCATTTTGGAACTGGCATACCTACTGTGTCATCTGAGTTGAAGTCACCAGGGTGACTGGGAGACATTCATGCTGATCCAGTTTTGGTTGTCAGGTTTCAAGTACAATTGAATGCCATTAGAAAGTGTTGTTGTATTGACTTATTCTGAACACACCCAAAGGGCCTTATGGTTCATGCAGGCTAACTAGAAAAGCCAAGAAAAAACAAAAATTAACTCCATGCGATTGTGCCATTTCAAAGCTGCTCAGGAAAGTGATCCGACAGGTGTGATGCCTGAGACAAAATCTCTGGAATTAACATTTATATTCATTTCAACTTCCATTCCCAGATATAAAGGCAAATTAGGGATGCTTAACAGAATACTTTCAGGGCAATGGGATTGGAGAACTATGGGTCTCAACTACTGAAGAACATCGGAAACTGCTTTAAAAAAAATTGGTTTGCCAATACAGAGTAATTTTCATTGGTTTGGGGTGACTGATTTATTTGTATCTTAATTCATAGTGTTTCAACCTGAGCTTCGCAAATTACTGTAACTGAACCCAGGTTCGGCTGCTTGCTGCTTGAAAGCCAAACACGAGAGATGAGGTTGGTGGGAGGAAAAGCAGGAAGATGGTGAACTAGCATTCTAAAGTACCATCTTCAAATTTCCAGGCCGGCTGGAGGATTTTTACGGGAGGAGGATATAGGGAAGAGGGAGGTGTTTGTATCAAGAGGTGACGAGGTCTGTAGACATCTGGGCTCCAGTGACAAATGGAGGAGGTGGGGAACCTCTTTGTCCTTGGTCGGGTCACAATGCTCTTACAAATCTTTGACAAGACATAGTGGTTGTTTGCATTCTTTCCTTAATCCCAGACTTAGTTTAAAAACTACATGATGGCTGTTTCTGCATATGATCTCAGTGCTCTAAAATTACTCTAACCTACGTGCAGGAATGGGTAAAGGCCTCTTAAACAAAAATGGAGTCAGTTATGTTAGTTGTTTTACTGTTGCACTGTTACATTACTATCTGGGTGACCTTAAGCAAGAACATTTGGGGTCATGGCAATTTTTCAACCTTATTTTTCGATTTTCAAATATATTTAAAAGTATTACAGCTATCTAATCATAACATCATCATATCAAAAAACCTAGCAATAATTCCTTAATATCATCCTAGATTCAGTACTTTCACATTTCCCTAATTGGATATTTCATTTTTTTAAGTTTGTTAGATTGAGAACTAAATGAAGCCCACCTTTTCATTGTCACTGTGTCTTCAATTCCTCTACACCATTTTTTTTTTCTGTTGAAGAAACTGGGTAGGCTGTAGGGTTTTGCACAGTCTGGATTTTGTTTATTTTATCCCCATGGAATTTTAAGCACATTCCTCTGTTCCCTGCTCCTATAGGTTGATAGAGAGAGACGTTTGATCAGACTCAGTCTTGATTTTGTTCTTTTTCTTGACCATGCTACTTTGCGATGGTGTCCTTCCATCAAGAGGCAGGTGATATCTAGTTGTCTCTTGTTTTGGTGATGCTTATCAACCATTGAAATTCTTTGCCTAGATCCTTTAATTCATTAGTGTTGCAAATGGATAGTCTATCTCACCTCAGTTATTTACTCATGAGGTAATTCCAGAAAGACACTTTTCTTTCATTAAGTATTTGGATGCTCCAATAAACAGATTTTATAGGGAAGGCCTGATAATTGCTCCATTTCTTCTCCCTAATTTTTAAAAAATCAGTCCTAAAAAAATTAGTTGGCTCTCTGCATGTATCCAAGGTTGGTTAATGAGCTGAATTTTTCTGTTTTTAGTAT
>NW_012117599.1:10567920-10589244 GCF_000951035.1 Colobus angolensis palliatus
CAGGATGGTCTCGATCTCCTGACCTCGTGATCCGCCCGTCTCAGCCTCCCAAAGTGCTGGGATTACAGGCTTGAGCCACCGCGCCCGGCCTCCAGTCTTTTCTTGAACATTGGAACCAGGCATTTCTCAAGGAGCCTACTTTCCATTGCAAGAAATGTTATTTGAAGTCTACAATCCGAGATGTCATCACTACTGGGTTTGTCTTGGTTACTAGGACTGTTCAGTGTATAGAACTATGAAATATATGTGTGTATGTGTCTAGTTTCACACACACACACACACACACAGACACACACACACACATATATATATTTAAATGTAAGAAGTTCAGACTGATATTTTCAATTCTAACTGTGGGTTTTTACTTATTATTATCTATACAAATAATAAATAACACATATACATTTTTAACACATTTTATCCAAAGAGCACTCAAAAACTCTTGGTGGTAAGTGGCTAAGAAAGTAGTGCCTATTCTGGCTGTTTGTGTGCGTATGTGTTGGGGGTGATGCTTTGATTCCTTCGATCTTTTTCTCTGCGTTGCAGCCCCTCCTGGCTGGGATGGAGATTTAGATGCTGAGGAGAGGAAGGCAGAAGGAACTCAAGTTTATTTATGTTAAATGTTACTTTGTAAAATCTAGCCTCCCACCTTGGAGAATGACTGATTCTAGGACTGGAGCAAGAAATACATAAGCCTGGAGTGTCTTTTAGTGGCAGAAAAGAAGGAAATGCTAAAAAAAGGGAGGAAGGCACAGGAGAGATGGGTATATATCAAAGGGACTCAGGAGCCAACTGTAAGAACTTCCAGTGGTTAATGCTGAAATTTGAGCAACAAAATAAAGCAGCACCAAACTACAACCCAAATTATAAATATCTGTGAGTTCATACTAATATAAATCAATTATTTGCTAAATAAGTAAACGAGAGAGAAGAGCCAAATCTCCCACGCAGAGGACTTCGGTAGTTCATGCAGATAGTCTGCCCTCAAACAGGTATAACACAACCACAACTCCCACCCTTAAGTGTGGGCTGCTCATGGTGACTTCCTTCTGAAAAACTATCTCAGTCAGACAATCAAGGTCAGCAGCAACCGTGTTGTGATGCTGGCAGAGTGTACCTTGATACAATGTGATGAAAAGGATACTTTGCTTCTGTGGTTTTTCTTCCAGAAACCTGGAATGGTCTAATCACACACACACACAAAATCAGACAAATCCCAATCTACAAAATATCTAACCTATCCTCCTCAGAACTGCCAAGGTCATCAGAGCAAGAAGACTCTGAGAGACTGCCACAGTCTAGAGAGGCCTAATGAGGCATGACTACTAAATGTCACATGTTCTGCACAGGGTACTGGAAGAGAGACAGGATGTTGGGTAAAAATGAAGGAAATCAGAATAAATTATGGACCATAATTAATAATAATGTGTCATGTTGATTAACTGAAGTAAATGTACCATACTAATGTGAAGTGTTAATAATAGAGAAAATTAAGTGCGGGATACATGAGTATCTCTGCACTATCTTTATAAATTTTCTGCAAATCTGTAACTTAAAAAACTGAAGTTTCTAATGAAGTTACTTTATTTCTTAAAAAAAAAAAGATTTATTAAAAGAATTCAGCTCCCCATTTCAGTGTGAAGAGACTTTTTTTTTTATTCTCAGGCTTCCCACGTTTTAGGTATCTCTGCTGTTCCTGGGTCATCGGTCAGTTTGATCACTAGAAAGGCAGCCCGACAGGAACTGACAGGAAAGTCCCTTTGTTTTATTGTATATAGTAAAACTCTTTTATTATACATAATAAAACTACAGAGAGCTGCTTTTCAGGATGTGCAAAACACCCTCAAGGTCCAACTAGTCTTAGAGAAACTGCTTGACATGGTGCCAGTTTAGCTGGTCACCAATTGGCCCAATTTGTTCTCTCTGTTTGCGTAGGCTACCTTCACAGTAGCATTGCTTTGAATAAATTTTAAGCCTCACAATGGAATAAAGAATGAAAACAAGGCTTCTGTCAATGTAGGAGTAAATTTTACCAGTTGATGAAACTATTAACTGTTAGAAAATTAGTATATAGGAAAACATAATGTGTTATGTTGGAGTCTTAGTCGCCAGGTCAACAGAAACAAAGAAACAAACAAACAAAAAAAACCAGCCACCACTCAGAAGGTTTAACTAAAGAGAGAGGTATGAGGAAATCCAAGTCATCTATAAAGGATGAGGAGAGGCTCTACCAGCAGGAAGCTCTTCCCACCCTAGTGTCCGAAGGGCAGCTGACAAGAGGATCTCACTGGATTTATGGAGGAGAGGCCACCTATGGGGAGCAGTAAAAATGAGGGTGCAGCTCTGCCCAGAGGGCCATGTGAAGTTGTAGTGGGGTGAGTGAGGAGAAGTACACTCTAGCCTCCTTCCCCTCCTGCTCGCCGACCTCCTGTTGGTCCCTACTGTTTGCCAAATCTAGCCGAAGCCCAAGGGTAAGGGCACCCTAGTGATGGCCCCTCCAGCACTCAGCCTCCTGGGGCACTCAGTAGAACAGAGAAGGGGAGAGGATGGATGCAAAGGACAGGTGGAGAGGGAGCAGAACTATTAAAAACCAAGTGCACGTGGGATTTTTAACAAGGTCTGTGTTTCCCAGCTCTGTCTTTACTAAACATGGTGCCAAAGTAATAGGAGGGTGCTTCCCATCACCTACTCCTCCAACGCCTAGACTTCAATGTCTAGTCTGTTCCCCACAAACGGAACCAAGAATCATTGTTGGGTGGCTGATTCCATACCTGTAGCAGGGTAAAATCAGGATGGATGTGAAAAATTTACTGACCAAAAAGCAAAGGGCTGTGCTGAAAGAACAAAGAGAACAACTTAAAGACAACTTAAAGAGATACCCACTGACCACGTTGTAAATCATTTGAGCCTCAAATAGAATTATGGTGTGATCTTTTTTATCAAATATAATTAAATATCATATTTTATATATTTAGTCTTTAATATATTTGTTTTATATAATATAAATATCAAATGTAAGTATGGCTATAATCATTTGGGTCTCAAATATAGATAGAGTTACGATGAGTGAGGATAAAGTGTCCTTAAAACCATGAATTCATGAAGATACCCCAAAGAGAAAAGTCATTAAGAAAAACACAGACAGGTAATTGTAACACAAAAGGAGGATGAAAATAGTGAAATGGCTTTCATTACTTTACCGATTTTAATAAGTAGGTGATGTTAAAATATGTAGGTATTTCTTCTATTAATTCTAAGTCTAGTTTTAAAGACCAAATATATACTTGCTTCTGTCCACGTACATAAGAACACACCAAAAGAACTGTAAACAAACTGGAGAATCTCAGAAAAGGTAGATACTGAACCCTCAAACAGGAAGGATTAGCTCAGTTGTAGTCACCTACAAATAGAGATGGGCCATGTATTCCAAAGGGAAGAATTACTTAAATGTCCTAAGGAGGAAAACTAATTATGTAGACTCAGTCCTTCTTCCAGGAAATTAAATATTTATATGGCTGTTCTAATTATAATTTAGTATGTGTTTAATAATTTGTACAGACTATACCTAGCAATATATCCCAAAGCATGCACTCTGAACTATGTAATGCAGGCCAAGTCATATTTTAATATTGCTGCTTGGAGGCATATTACCTTCCTGTGGTTGCTGTAACAAACTTACAACAAACTCAGTGATACAAAACAACATAAATTGATTCTCTATAGTTCTTGAGGCCAAAAGTCTGAAATCCAGGTGTCAGTGGGGCCTCGTTGCCTTTGAAGGCTCTGGGGAATTTCCAAATCCACTTCTGGCCGCTGCTGGCGATTCTTGTCTGTGGCTGTGTCGCTCTAGTCTCTGCCTCTGTGGCATGGTCACATTGCCTCTTTCTTTTTTCTTTCGTTTTTTTTTCTTTTCTTTTTTTTTTTTTTTTTGGTCAAATCTTCTGTGAGTGTTTCTTGTGGCATTTAGGGCCCACCTGAAAAACTCAGGATTATCTTTTCATCTGAAGATCCTTAACTTAGTTATGTCTGCCAAGACTCCTTTCCCAAATAAGTTCATATTCACAGCTTCCAGGGACATATCTTTTGGGGGGACCTCTATTCTATCCACTACAGTGGGGAGTATGACTAATACTGGTTAAAACAAAACCCAAAACCTAAAACCTAAGTACAAGGTCTAGAATTTAAAAGTCTTATTGAATAGCACCCCCATTTCCCCTGCTATTCAACAAGCCTAACATTTGAGCTATGCAAGATGGATGAATAAGGTCGAAAGATCTGCTGTACAACACTGTGTGCCTATAGCTAATAATACTGTATTATGCACTTGGAAATGTTGTAAGTGGGTAGATCGCATACTAAATATTCTTATCACAATAAAAGAAGTCTAACTGCAATTTAATTACAAAAGGGAAATGCAAGTTGATGCTTTTTTGCTCCCGTTGGAATTCCCTTGGGAGAAGAAATCATGTTGAGTAGCTGGGTATCTCAGCTCACTGAACAGAAGACAGTTGCCCTAAGAAAGAAGTGTCTTTCTCTGGAGTCTGGCAAGATTTCTGCAGTCCCAGGGGGGAATCAAAATATTATTACCCAACTCTTGCAAAGATATTAGAATAAGCATATCAATAACACTTGGAACATATAAACACCGTATAGAAGTAAAAAAGAAATGAAGTAAATCCATGGTGTTGATAGTTTAGAATAGTTTTGAATATATCTGAATAAATGTATTTTGTGGCCATTACATTTTTATTTTTCTGATGCTTCAGGTATTGGAACCATTGAAATAAATATGGCTTGCTAAATTTGTTATTATTTAAAATGTTTTTGGACATATAATGATTCAAATTTGTAATCGATGTTGAAATTCTCAAGAAATATTGGTTTTCTGTATTTTATTATTAAATATATTAACTAATTAAATTTTGCACTAAATAAATTCCAAAAAGTAACGAATATTTCACTTCACATACTCAGACTCTTTAGACTTTAAAGAGGGTATTAACTGTTTCAATTAGTATTTGAAATATTTCTTAAAGGGAATCCTGCTTCATTTTCTCATTTCTGCTCTTTGCAGACACCTCTGAGGGTGACCCAATCTTCTTCCTCATCCTCTTTCCTAAAGGGTTGAGGAACCTCAGTCTTTAAAGGTGTAGCTGAGTTGCTGGGTCCTCCTTCTCTGACATGAGGTCTCTCAAGGTGATCCACATTGAATTTTCCTTTAATTCAAATCTAACATCAGTTTATTTTTATTAAATTAAATATTCAATCATATTTTCTCACATAAGTGGGAGCTAAGCTGTGAGGATGCAAAATCATAAGAATAACTTAATGGACTTTGGGGACTCAGGGGGAAGGGTAGGAAGGGGATGAGGGATAAAAAACTATACACTGGGTACAGTGTACACTGATCAGTTGATGGGTACACCAGAGTCTCATAAATCACCACTAAAGAACTTAATCTGTATAGCCAAAACCCACCTGTTCCCCCAAACTATTGCAATTAAAAAATACATTAAATGTCCAGTCTTATTGTTACTCTAATGAATAACTGATATTTATGGAGTAGATATTTCACAGCAATGCCTCACTCTCTAGTCTCATTTCTTCAACAAAATTATATTTTTATGCAGAATAGGAATATATACCTTTCCCAAGACTACAGTATTTGCTTTCCTTTCTATGTAATACATATGGACATATGACTTTTTTCCCTCTCCGAGAACTAATTCTAGTTTCTCTACTCACTATTTTTGATGTAGTGATTATGTATTTATTCTTTGTTTAGTTTCTTATGTTCTCAACCATGGTTTTGAGATATGAGGGGTCTTCAAAAAGTTTGTGGAAAAATAAAATTAAAAGATAAAAATAAAAAAAACCCTTTATTTCTTCACATAAGCTCCATCAAGTTCAAGACATTTTCATAAGGTACCATACCAGCCATGCAGTCCATCCCTAAACAAACAAAAGTCCTGGGAATTTAACCATGTCAATGCAGTCTATTTTTACATTTTTAAGTGAAGAAAAATGGGGGCTCTTTAAAGATTCTTTTAAGATCGGGAAACAAAAGAAATCAGAAGGAGCCAAATCAGGACTGTGCAGTAGTTGCCTATTGATTTCCCATCAAAACTCTTATAAAATTGCCCTTGTTTGATGAGAGGAAGGAGGAGGAACATTGCTGTGGTGGTAGAGGACTCTCTGGTGAAGCTTTCCTGGGTGTTTCTCTGCTAAAGCTTCAGCTAACTTTCTCAAAACACTCTCATAATACGCAGATGTCATCATTCTTTAGCCCTCCAGAAAGTCAATGAGCAAAATGCCTTGAGCATCCCCCAAAAACGTTGCCATGACCTCTGCTCTTGACTAGTTCACTGTTGCTTTAACTAGACCACTCCCACCTCTTGGTAGCCATTGCTTTGATTGTGTGCTTTTTTCATACTGGTAAAGCCACATTCCATCTCCTGTTATAATTATTTGAAGACATCCTTTAGGATCTCTAGCCCATTTGTTTAAATTTTGAGTTGCAAGCCCTACTCCGGTCTGAAGCTGATGTGGGTGCAATGGTTTTGGAACTCATTGAGTGGAAAGTTAGCTTAACTTTAATTTTTCAGTCAGACTTGTGTAACTGAAACCAGTTGAGATGTTTGTGATGTTGGTTATTATTTGTGGTGTTAATCATCAGTCCTCTTCAATTAGGGCATAAACAAGATGATTTTTCTCCTTGAAAATTTATGTGGATGGTCTGCTGGTGTGGGCTTCATCTTCAACATTGCTGCATCCCTTCTTAAAGCAAGTTATCCATTTGTAAATTGCTGATTTCTTTGGGTCATTATCCCCATAAGTAAAGCATCAGTGTTTCACCATTCTTCCTCTGAAGGTTCACTGTAAATTTTATGCTTATTCTTGCTTCAATTTTAGCAGAATTCATGTTGCTTTGTTATGGGCTTTTTTTCAAACTGATCCGCATCAGACATGTCATAACAAGTTAGCACAAGTATGCCTTAGTGCCAGAAATTGAAATCCATGCATAATTTTTTCATAATATGCGTTTTCCATGAATGTTTTGATGACTCGTTGTAAGTAAGCTTTAATATTGAATGGGTACAAAGACACGCTCCCTCTGGAAATTGGTACCCATAAAATGGCAGAGTACACGACTGGTGGAAATACTCATTTTCTCCTTAATTCAGCAAGTTGATTCAGAGTTCATGGAGAGCAGCTTGAAACACAAATTGAGCTCATTTTAAAATTTGTAGATTTTTATTTGATGGGAAAAGGATAAGAAAGATTACATATGGTCTTGCAGCAAAGGAAAATTCAGCATGGAAAGGTACCATTCTTTCCAAATTGAACAGTTGGGGTGATCCTTTTCAGGAGGAGCATGACAGGTTCCTTGGAGATGATTAGGGAAGGCAAGTTGAGGCCTGAAGTCCAAACTTCTCTGTAATGTGTCTCGTCATCTTCTTACACGGTGGTTTAGAGACATCACAAACATTTTATCTTTGCCTTTTGAAATTTTGGGGAGGTGTCCTCCCCAGAAAATGATGCATCAAGTGATAAATAAGATTAAACAGTTCCTCAGACAGACCTATGTTGTTGAAACCATTTCACGAGCCAGACAAGGGACTGGGCACTGGAATCACAGAGATTGCAAAGCCAGGGCTAGGCTGAGTGCCATTGTGCATGGTGACAGTGTGTCTGGGCCTTGGGAACGTGTCTCTGCCTGTGTGCAGCTCCCTTCTGGCGCTGCCTTTCATGATACCTCCCCTGCCTGTGATGATTAGCTCCTATGACCATTTCAGTACTCGATTCACCAAGTGAGGTGCTGGACCTTAATTTTCCAAGAGTAAAGGAGGACACCATCCATGGATGGGCAAAAAGTGTGTTGGAAAGTCATATTGACATATGAGACAATCCTCTACGCAGGATTAGAAAAGACCATGCCAACATCACTGTGCAGATCCGTGTGTCTTTTGCCCAAAAGTGTCACCTCACTCCCCTATGTGGACTTGGTCCTGTACAAAGTCACAGCTGCAACTGTGTGACACTTTGTGTGGCAGAACATAATTGCCCTGGTGCAACTGGGTTCCAGTCTCTAAGATTAGAAAGGATGGGACAAGGACTTGGTGGCTAACAGTTAGCCCAGCTTCACCTCTGCTCTTACATCTTGCTCTTTGTCTAGTCTTCACTGGTTTCCACTTGATGCTAACAACTTTGGGAGACTCCTGAGGTATTCTCCTGGTCTATAGGGCCACAGTGCACATGTTAGAAATAAAGACTTATCCTCTATGATCCAGCGTGATAGATTCAATAGACATGTTTCCAGAGAAGGTCAAGGAGGGACATCTGGAAAGGTTGCAGTGAGCCAGCACCTCTACCATGTTGTTGTCAACCTAAAAAACAAGCAGAAAGAGATTATCTTAAACAGAAGATATGTGGTAATACAGCACTGCAATAGGATTACACATACCGTAATAACTATGTGCATATTCAAGGGGGTAAAGGAAGACAAAGGTTTTTAAAACATGAGGAGGACTACGTAATTGTTTTGAAATAATTATTCTTGGCTACAAAGATTAGTAACAAGGGCGATGCCGGTCCTAGGTTGGATGGGAAGCTGCTGGGAAGTACTTGCAGAAGATTTGTGTATAAGGCTGTGATGGTCTTTGAGCAAGGTTGTGGTTTTTGCAGAGTCTTTTTTGTTATCAGTCATGCCAGTGTGAGTCCTTCTCTTCATGGCATTCCCTGGTTCTGTTTGTCAGGGTTACCTTAACATTAGTGACTCCAGTTTGATTCTGACAACTTTCCCATTGTTCAGTCACCCGAATGGAGAGTCATTTGGAACTCTTTACAAGAGTAACTGTGGTACAAATCCTCCCTTATTGCAGGATGGGATGGTCAATCCTCTGCTCTTCCTGTGGCACCCTTTAAGGAGCTGCCAAGCAACTGCATTCCACACCAGGCAGCATGTAACAGAGAAGTGTCAGCACTTTCTGGCTGGGAATCACCAGTCCTCCTATTCTCATCCTTTCTCCTTGTTTTTGGCAGAATTTTCTCCTGCTTGGGCTTTCCTTGCACTTATGATGTGAGACACAGCAGCACCTTCCCAGCTGTGCCCTGCAGTCCACACACCATCTTCCCTCATCTTTCTGCCTGAGCTCCTTTAGATGGCAGCCCTCTATTCCTCTGGGGTCTTGAGATCTTCTACCCACCCTGAGTAGGGTCGCTCTTGGTTTATCTGAGCCCCGCAAGGGAAGCTGATGTCACCCTGTACAAATGTGCACCCTGTAAAACTGGAAAAAAAAACTACTCTTGTAATTTAAAAATAAACATGAAAATGAAGACTATAAGCTACTGACAGTAGGAAAAAAGAACTCTTCTGGGAAATTCACTCCTCAGGAATCTTTTGAAAATCAATTAAGATCTACAACAGCAGTAGCAACATAGACTCCGTGACACAAATCAAGGTAAGAGGCAAAATGCCTTAAATGCAATTCACATTTCTTAATTTTTTTCACTTGTGGAAGACTGCATGGTTTGGCATTGCAATGCTGTGTTCCAGAGTCCCTAGTTGTAGGTTGTTGTAGATTAGTTCTAATTAGCTTAGTCTTTCACAGATATCGCATATATGAAACCTTTGCCATTCACTGTGGTTGCTAGCAGACTGACATCCTCATGATGAATCACATTAGTACTAGGCATGGCCAGAAAAGAGACCAGTGCCTCTGTGAGTGACTGGATCATCTGTTGAGTGGAATACACATTAGACAACAACTTGCACTGGCCTTCTATTTAGAATTTTGTGTTTTCAATCCTGTATTTGACATTGCAAGCTGGGATAGTTGGCAAACACGTATAATCTTAGTATTTGGCAATTTTTTTAGATGGAGTCTTGCTCTGTTGCCAGGCTGGAGTGCAGTGGTGTGATCTCGGCTCACTGCAAGCTCCACCTCCTGGGTTCACGCCATTCTGCTGCCTTAGCCTTTGGAGTAGCTGGTACTACAGTTGCCCACCACCACGCCTGGCTATTTTTTTTGTATTTTTAGTAGAGATAGGGTTTCACCATATTAGCCAGGATGGTCTTGATCTCCTGACCTCATGATCCACCCGCCTCAGCCTCCCAAAGTGCTGGAATTACAGGTGTGAGCCACCGTGCCCAGCCAGTATTTGGCAATATTTTTAATGTGCACTTTATTTAAAAAAATACATACATGTTCTCTATAAAACAGCCACAGAAGAAATCAAATACAATAAAACTCTAGGCTAACTCAATGTTGAGTTAATTGCACCTTTGCATTACTGTCTAAGTTATTGTCTACATGTATTTTATCTCCACATTGTAGATGGAGCAAGTTCAAATAGACTTTAGAGTTGAAATTGGAAATATGATAATTTATGTGACAGGATTCAATTTGATACATACAGTTCTTCACTGTATTACACAATTCCACTGCTTAATTTCCATATAGTGTTTTCTTCTGTCATCTCACATAAAATTTTATATGTCAATGTACAAACACCCCAGTTAAATGTCATTTGTGTTGACTTTTTCCAAGAAAATTTAAAAATAGAAATTCCTGAAATAGACAATCAATGTTAATGTAAGAATTAGAAGCAATGCACTCCGAAGCAGACCAGCAAATTCAAATTCAGTTCACCATGGAAAATACTTGCAGCTCCATGTGTGTTATGCACACACCTGTGCACGTATACACATTCAATACATATTAAAATTCACCCAGTCTTTAAGCCTAGCTATAAATAGCCACATTAAGGTGGGAAAATGGTATATCATCTGATGAGGAGAATGAAGTGGCTTCTGAAATATCTATAAGTTATGTAGATCTTTAAAAAGTCTAGTAAAGATGTAAGAGCAAATCAGAAGGAGTGAGGTGCTCTCTAATGCAAATTAAGTGTACAAATGTTTCATGATGGGCCAATGTGTTTTCTGCTCATGTTAATTCAGATCATCCATTAGGTATAATAAGAAGCTGCCTGAGAAGCAGCAGATTCTTATAGAGGCATGATGAAATTCTGAGTTGTTCCCTCTAGGGTAAGTCTTCTTCAAGTGGGTACCAGCATAAGCTGCATCCTCCTAGCATCCCTCTTCTTTCTAATCACAGACAAAATGAATAATTTGATTTTGGTTATTGTTTTCAGGCATTTTAAGGTAGATTTTTTGGGCTGTTGGATACAATTAACCTATCAATAAGTCTTCAGATATTTTCATTAAATTGCTTTCAGATTATAGTAGTTGGTGCACATCAAATGATATGACTGAGTCTTCTCAGGAAACCTGATTTATTCTGTGGAGCTGGAGCTCAAGAAAGTAAGGAAATTCCTCTGATCTTTCTTTCAGCTGCTTTTGTCAACTGTGATGATTGTTACAGTTGGCCTCTGTTTCTTCAAGAAGAGTTCTTCAATAGTTCTTTCATGTGACACTTCCCTCTCATTTACCAAGTCTTAACAGCCTTAACCTTTGCATCATTCAGTAAGATGAACTTGACTTTGAGCCATTAACTCCCTTGAGCTATCCTCTTGGAGTTGACATTCTTGTTTATGTTTGCTGTTTTTCAATGTTTTTAAAATCAGTGAGTTAAGTGGCTTTGTGATACAATAGTAGAGGGTAGTGAGGAGGGAGGGCGTGCAGGAAAGAAGAGAAGTTTGGCTAAAACACATTTCTCTTTGGATACGAATGTTCAGTATTCCTAATGATTAGAATTTGGGTCTAAAAAGAAGAAGAAGAAAAGCCCAATGTAAGAATTGCTTCTACAATATATGTATGTGAAACCAAACCAAAGGGATCCTACAGGATGGGGCTACATTTCAATTAATCTGTACAAACCTCCAAATAGCCCAGGGTGTGTATATATATGTAACTTGCTTTTGGAATTCTTTTCATTTCAAAGTAAGTTTTCTTAAGGTAATTTCCTTTTGGAGAAAAGAACTAAAAATGCTTTCAGAATATGTGCTAGGGTTTGAAATGAACAGTTATGGTGGTTCTTACATACCAGAGAAAATATGCAGGTAGATTAGTCTCTTGAATGACTAGGAGAAATGGTGATTATATTCACTTCAAAAACATAAAATGTTACAAAAATGCTAAATAACAAAGATAAAATGCTACTGACTCATTGTAATTTTGGTTATTATCAAAACTTGACTTCACCGACAATAGGGGTTGGTGAGTTTTTAAGTGTCAAACTGGAATTTGCTGGTTCCTGGGTTTCTGTTTAGATAAGGAGCTATAGTTTAGATGTGTATTAATAAAGCTACTTCTGTGTTTGACATACCTACCTCTGATGATTTCATAAAACAATGAAGAGTCAATCCATGTCCTCAAAAATGGCATCTTAAAAATTCACAAATTGAGTTTTATAGGCCCAATTATGTCAAATGTATCATCTGAGTAAAATTTTCATGTCAAGAATAATCATTATATTCCATTACCTTTAAAAAACATGAGCAACTAAATTATTTACAAGTTATTGACATTTCATTTTTTTTCAGCAGAAAATGTGAAAAAAGGCAAGAAAAACTCTTTTTAAAAAATATCTGAATGGTAGTATAATTGTTGGACAGGTTCTTCTTGCCCACTGCACAGATAAACCGAATTCACTGAGACAGCATTATTGCAGTAAAGAAAGAGTTTAATTAACACAAGGCTGGTCAAGTGGAAGGGCAGACGTTTATTATTACCGTAATCAGCCTCCCTGAGAACTCAAAGGCTAGGATTTTTATGGATTATTTGGTGGGCAGGGGGCTAGAGAATGGGTGCTGCTGATAGGTTGAGAATGAGCTCACAAGGGTGTGGAAAATGGTCCTCATGTGCTGAGTTTGCCTCTGGGCTGGTGCCACAGGACTGGTTGAGTCATGAGTCATGCATGGTTCATGGGTGAAGTCAATTGGTTTTCAGAATGGAAAAGTCTGAGAAACATCTTAAAATCTCAGGTTCTACAGTGGTGATAATATCTACAAGAGCAACTGGAAAAGTCACAAGTCTTGTGACCTCTGACCACATAACTCTTGAGCAGTAAGGGGGTCATTTTAGCAGAATTCATGGCCCTCACATAATCCTAATCTTGTGCCCTTTTATTGATCTTACGAAGACAGTTTCAGTCCCCGAACAAGAAGGGGATTGATTTTAGGGAAGAACTATTATCATCCTTGCTTAATTAAATGATAAACTAAATTCCCTCTATGATTAGCTTGGCCCACACCCAGGAGTGAAGACAGCCAGCCTGTGAGACTAGAAGCAAGACTTAGTCAGCCATGCTCGATTTCTCTCACTGTCATATTTTTGCAAAGGCAGTTTCAGTAGAATCTATGTTGTAGGTATGTAAGTGCTTAATGTAAAATACTTTCAACTTTGCTGTAGGATTGAAAATTTTTAGAGCTAAGGTGTTTCCAAAGCAAAAAAAAAAAATCTGTCTATTCTTAAGGCTTTGAGAACAATTACTGACACAAGCAGCTGACCAATTTAAAAGCAAGGAGATATCCAAAGTTTGGAAGAGAGTTAGCAGCTGTTCTGCTCAGACCTTGACCAGCCCAGTGCCTCCCTGCCACAGCCCTAATTGCAGGTCACTGCTTCTGCATCCTGCTCAAGCATGGCTTTATGACACAGTTTTTCCCCTTGCTGGCATCTATAGAAGTAGAAAGTTGGTGCTCAACATTAAGTTAAAAGCTTCCTCCTTCTTAGTTATGCATTTTTTCCCATAGGTTAGGGTGGTGCCTCTCAACAATAGACTTATGTAGCTGACTAATATTTGTTGTGGGGACTGTCCTGTGCATTGTAGAATGTTTAGCATCAAGTCCCGTCTCTAACCACTGAACTCCAAGAGGATTCCCTGGTTGTGACAACCATAAATGTTCCAAACATCCCCTGGAAGACATTCTCTGATGAGATCCAATGCTCTGGAGAAATTCCCAATTTTTTGTCTCTTTTTTAAAGTGAAGTGCTGCTGAGTAGTCAATGTGTAATTTTCTAAACTAAAGCTAGGGTTTTATTTGCATCAGATTTCATCTTGTTGAATTGGAGATGTCATTCGGACTGTTAAAGTCTTTCTGAATTGTAACTTCCTTGTATCCTCTAAGCTCTCTCTTCCTGAGTCCACTGTCTTGGCTGGGCAGCCAAGCAGGCTGATGTGGTAACATGGCTTCTGTGTCCATCAGGGTCCTAGTGGAAAACAGATGCCTCACTCACTGGGTGACTGAGGAGAGTTTAATGTAGATTTACTCTCAGAGATAATGGGAGAATTTTAGAAGTCAACAAGTTGTCATTCATAGTTACCAAAAGTTAGAAGCATCCCCTGTCATCAATAGATGGGATAAACAAAATGGGGTCTATCCATACAGTGGAATGTTATTCAGCCTTAAAAAGGAAGTAAATTCTGATGCATGCTGCAATAAGGATGAGCCTTGAGGATGTTGTGCTAAGTGAAAGCCAGTCACAAAGGGAAAGATTCTGTACGATTTATGAGGTCCCCAAGCAGACAACTTCATAAAGACAGAACGTAAGATAGTGGCTCCTGGGGGGTGGTGGGGAGAGGGGAGTGGGGAGTGATTTACCAGGTACAGAGCATTAGCTTTGCAAGATGAAAAGAGTTCTGGAGATTGGTTGCCCAGCGATGTGAATATATGTGGCCCTACTGACTGTGCACTTAAAAATGATTGTGATGATAAATTTTATGTTATGTGAATTCTACCACAATTTTTGAAAAAGGAAAAAGAAACTAATGAGCACTAAAGTGGTTCCCCAAAGCTCTCGACAATCTTGGAGGAGCAAGACGAAGGCTCCCAGCCTTGAGTATGTAGTTCTGTGAAGAAGACTGCCTGGCAGGAGCTGTGGCCTTCAGGGGAGAATTCTGGAGAGAGACACATGTGGAGAACAAATGCATCAGGCATCCTCTACTTGCTTGCTCCCTCTGATGTCTGCCAGCACCTCCAATGGCAGAACCAGCCTGGAAGGTGACGATCCACTGATGTTACCATTTGGGTCAGCTGTCTGGGGCACACAGCACAGTGGAGAAGAAGGGCCAAGGCCCTGCAGCAGGTGGGGACATCCAGCTTGGGTCCCACTGGCACATGCTGAGGGGGACAAGGGGAGTCTCTCCTTAAGCTCTGGCTTCAGAGACCCAGAGGGCAACATTTGGGACCTTTCAAGGGGAGTCAGAATCAGAAAAGGATGAAAAGGCACATTCACCACGTAGAAATATGCTGAATTGAGTATGGAGCCCTGTGAACATGCCCACAACACAACCCAACCCTTGAAGACACCCACAGAGTGAGTGGCTGGTCACATCCAGTAAGCAGAAGCAGACAGCATGAGCACAGCGGGCCACCCAAGAGAGGAGCCTTTTAGAGAGACTACATGACCAGCAAGGATGAACAGTCTTCTCAGGTTTGTACGCCCATGTAAGCTGATAGATGTCCTACATCATTCTCACAGTACTGGGGTCGCAATCAGCATCCCAGGGCTCTTCCGATTTTGTGGAAGGGTGGTTTTGGCCACTGATCTTCAAGCTTGGCCAAGAGAAATCTTAGAGCAGAGAGTAAAGAAACAAAAAGGAAATGAGCAGGACTGATGTTTCTGGAGAGGAAGTGAAGGCAGAGAAGGAGCACAGGCTTCTCTTCTCTGCCCTTCTAAGGTGATCCCTGAATAGACTCTCACAAAGCCCCCCAGGCTCCATAAAGCATGGGATGGGATCTACAGGTGTCCCTGTCTGCTAGGGTTGCCATAGCAGAATGCCACTGACTGGGGGCCTTAAACAACAGATATTTATTCTCTCACAGTTCTGGAGGCTGGAAGTCCAGGATCAAGGTGACTGCAGTTTCTCCTGAGGCCTCTCTCGTTGCCTTGTAGATGCTACCTTGTCTGTCCTCACATGGCTTTTCCTTTGTGCCCAACCGTCCCTGAGGTCTCTTCCTCTTCTTATGAGGACACCAGTCCTATTGGATTAGGGCCCCACCCTTATGCCTCATTTAACCTTAACTACCTCCTTAAGGGCCCTATCCACAAATACAGATACATTAGGGGTTAGGGCTTCCACATATGGATTGTGTTGCCCTGGACATAACCCAGTCTATAACAACTGGTAAGGTGAAAAGCATACAGACTGCAAAATCAGACTGGCCCCACCTCCACTCACCTTGGGCAGATACTTTGACCTTACAGCAGTGACAACATGGCTACCCTTAAGGACGGTATTGTCAGGAACAACTCACGAAAAATTCACGGGAAGTGACTGGCATAGGACCTGACTCATGGTAGCAGCTTAACAAATGTAAATGCCTTTCTCTTCCCCTTCAATTTCAGTTTTCCAGTCTTGCCCTCCCTCACTCAACTCCCCAAGCCCTAATAAGCACACTAGAATCTATTATTTTACAAAAATTCACTGACTTTATTTTTTCTTTATGATTAAAATATAAAAATGGTTCATATTTATGGTGTTCAACATGATGTCTCTCTCTCTATATATATATCTGTCCATACTGCCCAAAACATTTACAGACTCAATGCACTCCTTCTCAAAATACCAATGACATTCACAGAAAGAGAAAAAATGTCCTAAAATTTGTATGGAAATGCAAAAGACCCAAATAGCCAAAGCAATCTAGAGCAAAAAGAACAGAGACAGTGAACTGAAAAGGGGTTAAGTCCACAAGTCGATTTAAGTGGCTCAGCTTAGGGAAGGGGGGAGTTAATGAAAGTAGGATGAGGAGTCAGATGGAGACTTCCTTAAAGAGAATTCTAAGTGCCTTTCAGGGCTTTTTGGTGAGGTTGCTGTCACTGCTAATTTTAGCTAATTTTAGTTCAAAACACAGGGTTTTGTTTGGACTTCAAAATGTTTTATTCATACTATTCTCATGTCTAAAAGTCATCAATAGGTGAAATGAAATGAAACAAACAGGAAGGAAAGAATTTTTCTCCAATAATCAGGCAAGGACTGGTTTAAGGAAAGAAAGAGAAAAATGTGGTTACAGAGAATCTGCCTGGAATAAGTTTATGATCACTGTAGCCCAGATTGTCCCTGTTGTAGTCCCCACCCTATGAGATGAAAACAATGTTTCAAAAGTGAGATACTAGCTGAAGTCACAATAAGAGTTAATCTGCCAGAATCCTAAGGAACCTGGGTCCTTCTGCTTCACAGGCTCCCTCCTAGGGACTGAATGCTTGTGTCACCCTTACCCTAGCTTCATATGTTGAGGCCTAATCCCCAGCTTGATGGTATTTGGAGGTGGGGTTTTTGGGAGATAATTAGGACATAAGGGTGGAGTCCTCCTGAATAGATTAAGGCCCTTGTAACAAGACATGAGAGAGACTGCTTCTTTCTCTGCTCTGTGAGGACACAGTGAGAAGACTGCCATCTGCAAGCCAGGAAGCAGGCTCTCATCAAGTACCAAATTTGCCAGCACCTTGATCTTGTATTTCCCAGCCTCCAGAACTGTGAGAAATAAATGCTTATTGTTTAAGCCCCCCTCCCCCTACAAAAAAACCAACCAACCAAACAAACAAAAAAACACAAAATAAAAAACAAAGAATCATTATACTACCTGACTTCAAAACATACTACAAAGCTGTGCTAACTAAAAGAGTATGGTAGTGGCATAAAAACAGAAACAGACGAATGCAAGAGAAGAGAGCCCAGAAATAAATCTGCATGTTTACAGCCAACTAATTTTTGGCAAAAGTGCCAATTGCATGAACTAGGGAGAGGTTACCCTCTTCCATAAATCATGCTGGGCAAACTGTATATCCATGTGCAGAAGAATAAAATTAAACCCTTATCTCTCACCATGTACAAAGACTAACTCAAAATGGGTTAAAGATACATATAAGATCTGAAACTATGGAAACAACTAGAGGAAAACATAGGGGAAAAGCTCCATGACAGTGGTCTAGGCATAGACTTTATTTTTTAGAGCAGCTTAAGGGTTATAGAAAAATTGAATGGAAAATAGAGTTTCCATCTCTCCCCTTCCCTTCTCATATGGAATCTCCCCTATTATTAACCTCTTGCATTAGTGTGATACATTTGTTACAACTGATGAATCAATATTGATATATTATTAATTCAAGTCATAGTTGTATTAGTCAAAGTTAACCAGAGAAACAGAACCGAAAGGAGATATATATATATATATATATATATATATATATATATAAGAGGATGTTTATCATGGCAATTAGCTCAGGCCAATTATTGGGGCAGAAAAGTCCCACTGTCTACCACCTGCTAGCTGGAGACCCAGGAAAGCCAGTGTCACAATTCAGCCAGAGTCTGAAGGATTGTGAACCAGGGACCACTGGTGTAAGTCCTTGAGTTCAAAGGCCTGAGAATCGTAAGCCCTGATGTCTGAGAGCAGGAGAAAATGGAAGTCGCAGCCAAAGAAGAGAGAAGTTGCCCTTCCTTCACCCTTTTGTTTTTTTCAGGCCCTCAACAGATGGGATGATGCCTGTTCATGTTGGTGAGGGCCGATCTCCTTTATTAAGTCTCCTGATTCAAATGCCAATGTCTTCTGGAAACACTCTATGTCCTGAATGGTATTGTCTAGGTTTGTATAGTTTTGGGTTTTGTATCTAAGTCTTTAATCCATCTTGAGTTGATTTTTGTGTAACAGAAGTTATAAGAAAGGTGGCTGGTTTCAATCTTTTGTATATGGCTAGCCAGTTATCCCAGCATCATTTATTGAACAAGGAGTCCTTTCCCCATTGCTTGTTTTTGTTGAATATCAGATGACTGTTGGTGTGCAGCCTTATTTCTGAGCTCTCTGTTCTATTCCGTTGGTCTGTATGTCTGTTTTTGTACCAGTACCATGCTGTTTGATTACTGTGGCTCTGTAGTATAATTTGAAGTCAGATAGTGTGATGCCTCCAGCTTTGTTCTTTTTGCTTAGGATTGCCTTGGCTATTCAGGCTTTTTTTTTGGTTCTATATAAATTTTAAAATATTGTTTCTAGTCCTGTGAAGAATGTCATTGGTAGTTTAATTGAACCTATAAATTGCTTTGGGAAGTATGGCCATTTTAATCATATTGATTGTTTCTATCCATGAACATGGAATGTGTTGCCATTTGTTTGTGTCACCTCCAATTTCTTTGAGCAGTGTATTATAGTTCTCATTGTAGAGATCTTTCACCTTCCTGGTTAGATGTATTTCTAGGTGCTTCATTCTTTTTGTGATAATTGTGAAAGGGACTATATTCCTAATTTGACTCTGGGCTTGGCTGTTGTTGGTGTGTGGGAATGCTAGTGATTTTTGTATGTTGATTTTGTATGAGGCTTTGCTGAAGTTGTTTATCAGCTGAAGGAGCTTTTGGGCCAAGACCAAAGTTTTCTAGATGTAGGATCGTGTCATCTGCTAACAGAGATAGTTTGACATCCACTCTTCCTATTTGGAAGCCCTTTATTTCTTTCTCTTGCCTATTGTTATGGCCAGGACTTTCAATACTATGTTGAATAGGAGTGGTGAGAGAGGGCATCCTTGTCTTGTGCTGGTTTTCAAGGAGAATGCTTGAAGCTTTGGTCCACTCAGTATGATGTCTGTGGGTTTCTCTTAGATGGCTCTGATTATTTTGAGGTATGTTCCTTCAATACCTAGTTTACTGAGACTTCTTAATATGAAGGGTGTTGATTTTGTTGAAAGCCTTTTCTGCATCTATTAAGATAATCATGTGGCTTTTGTCTTTAGTTCTGTTTATGTGATGTATCACGTTTATTGATCTGTGTATGTTGAACCAGCCTTGCATCCCAGGGATAAAACCAAGTCGATCATGGTGGATAAGCTTTTGGATGTGCTGCTGGATTTGGATTGTCAGCATTTTGTTGACGATTTTTGCATCGATGTTTATGAAGGATATTGGCCTGAAGTTTTGTATATTTTTGTGTGTGTCTCTGCCAGATTTTGGTTTCAGGATGTTGCTAGCCTCATAGAATGAGTTAGGAGGGAGTTCCTCCTTCTCAATTTTTGGAATAGTTTCTATAAAAATGCTATCATCTCTTTTTTGTACATCTGGTAGAATTCGGCTGTGAATCTGGTCCTGGGCTGTTATTCATCGGTAGACTATTTATGACTGATTCAATTTTGGAACTTGTTATTGGTCTGTTCAAAGATTTAATTTCTTTCTGGTTCAGTCTTGGGAGCGTGTCTTTGTTCAGGAATTTATCCATTTCTTCCAGATTTCTGGTTTGTGTGCACAGAGGTCTTCATAATATTCTCTGATGGCTATTTTTATTTCTGTGGGATCAGTGGTAATATCCTCTTCGTCATTTCTGATTGGGTTTATTTGAATCTTCCCTCTTTTCTTCTTTATTAGTCTAGCTAGCTGTCTATCTATTTTATTGATATTTTCCAAAAAACTAACTCCTGGAGTTGTTGATCTTTTGAATGGATTTTCATGTCTCAATCTCCCTCAGTTCAGCTCCGATTTCGGTTACTTTTTGTTCTCTGCTAGCTTTGGGGTTGGTTTGCTCTTGGTTCTCTGGTTCTTTTAGTTGTGACATGAGGTTGGTAAATTGAGATCTTTCTAATTTTTTCATATGGGTGTTTAGTGCTACAAATTTCCCTCTTAACACTGCTTCAGCTTTGTCCCAGAGATTTTGATATGTTGTATTTTTGTTCTCATTAGTTTCAAAGAATTTCTTGATTTGTGCCTTAATTTCATTGTTTACCCAAAAGTCATTCAGGAGCAGGTTATTGAATTTCCATGAAATTGTATGGTTTTTCAGCAATTTTCTTGGTCTTGATTTCTAATTTTACTGCACTGTGTTATTTTAATTTTCAATGCCCTAATAACATGTGAGTTTGAGCATCTTTTCATATGCTGTTTGCCATCTATGTATCTTCCTTGGTGAGATGTCTGTTTAGATCTTCTGCCCCTTTAAAAATTGTTTTTTTTTTCTTATTGTTGAGTTTTAAGAGTTCTTTCTATATTTTGGGTGCAATTATTTTATCAAATATATGTTTTGCAAATATCTTCCCCAGGACGGTGGCTTGTTTTTTCATTCTCTTAATGCCTTTTACGGAGAATAAGTTTTTCATTTTAATGAAATATAGCTTATCCTTTTTTTCATGGATTATGCTTTTGTGTGTGTATGTGTGTGTGTGTGTGTCATGGATTGTATTGTAACTCAAAAGTCACTGCCAAACTCAAGGTCACCCGATTCTCTATAGGAGTTTCATAATTTTGCATTTTACACTTAGGTCTATGACCCATTTAGAGTTAGTTCTCATGAAAGCTGTAGGCCGGGCGCGGTGGCTCAAGCCTGTAATCCCAGCACTTTGGGAGGCCGAGACGGGTGGATCACGAGGTCAGGAGATCGAGACCATCC
>NW_012117599.1:10589549-10620518 GCF_000951035.1 Colobus angolensis palliatus
AGCACCGTTTGTTGAAAAGATGCTCTTTTCTCCACTGTATTTCATTTGCTCTTTTGCCAAAGATCAGGGGACAATATTTGTATAGGTCTATTTCTGGGCTCTTTATTCCGTTCCATTGATCTATGTGTCTGTTCTTTGGTCAATACCTCACTGTCTGGACTATGATAGCTTCATAGTAAGTCTTAAAGTTGGGTGTTGTTAGTCCTCATCAGAAGCTTTTGATAGTTTTAATTTGTGTTTAGATTTTATTCCTTTCTTTTAAAAATCTGAATGTATCACAAGATTCTTATGGCAGCATCATTCTTAGCTTATTTCCTCTCTTTTATTCTGTATGTACATTCTTTGTAGGTACATTGTCAAGATTTTAATTTTGGAAACTACCATATTTTCCAGAGTTGTTTTTCCCTCGATTTTGAGTTAGGCAGGCTGCGACACTGTCAGAATGGACATGTAGTGGTAGTAAATACTTTTGGACTGTTTTAAGTAATGTCTTATATCTGCAAAGAGCAAGTCTGAATGTTGCAGTGTAGCCTATCCAATTGTAAGTTGGTAATTTTTACAGATGTGCTACAATATATACTGTTTTCTGTTTGATAGTTGTGTTTTAGAATATAAAATACCAATATTGTTAAATGACATTTTTGTTAATAAAATACTATTATATATTTAATATGAATATAGACAAAAATCAATGATGCATTAAAACATAAAGGAGTGGGGTATGAATGTAATTTCTGAAGCAATCACAAAGTGGAATCAATAGAAAATTTCAAAAATGGAATTATTTGATATAGTCCTTATAAGTAAAGCTAACCCTTACAGTAGTTGAGACAGAGATGTAGATGTTAGAAAATTCTACTGAGATTTATATTTTAATATTTCTTAAAGACTCAAGTACATACAGCTAGAGGGTGCAGAAAAGCAGAAAAAGGCTTTCACTCAAATGACGATTTATCAAATGATCTATGGGTCTCTAGCGTTAATAATTGTTTTGAAAATTGCTGTTTCTTCTGAGGTTGCCTTTTAATCAGCACTTGTTCAGCTGCATCATTGTAGGACTTTGTTTATTGCTTTTTAAAGCTGGAAAATTATAGGCCCTCTCTCTTTTATTTTACTTTTAAGAGTCAGCTTTGTGTTTGCAGTGTCAAAATTTACATTTTAAGGAGATAGATAGGGAAAGGAGAGAAACAAAAACCTGCATCTTAGAGAACTTTTGTCTTCTTGGCTGTGAAATTCACAGTGAAAAGAATACCACACTACTGTTTCTGTTCATTTCCAGGAACTTTCAAGGCAGGATTTTAACAATACCCCATTTTTCTTATTTTCTTTCCTTTTTTAAAAACATGGAAGTATCTGATAGTGGGGTTAATTATTCCATTCTGTTGAGTAAACATTCAGAACCAATGACTGGATAAATGCCACAGTGTCTCCTAACAGAGAAATGTTCTGTATTTCAGTGGGCTAAGGTGACCAGGTTTGCTGCAGAGGCTGTGCAGTGAATAAGGGTGTTGCTTCTAAAGGACATTTACACCTCTGACAGCATTGATTTCTATTTTTATGACAACAGTTTTCTAGCTGGTGAAGATAATGTCTTTTTTTTTTTTTCGCTCTGTCGCCCAGGCTGGAGCACAGTGGCCGGATCTCAGCTCACTGCAAGCTCCGCCTCCCGGGTTGACGCCATTCTCCTGCCTCAGCCTCCCGAGTAGCTGGGACTACAGGCGCCCGCCACCGCGCCCGGCTAGGTTTTTTGTATTTTTAGTAGAGACGGGGTTTCACCGTGTTAGCCAGGATGGTCTCAATCTCCTGACCTCGTGATCCGCCCCTCTCGGCCTCCCAAAGTGCTGGGATTACAGGCTTGAGCCACCGCGCCCGGCCCGATAATGTCTTGTCCTAGCAAAATTAATATACAATTAATCGTTGAACAATGCAAGGTTTAGGTGCATCAACTTCCTGCCCAGTTGAAAATTCTTGTAGAACTTTTGATTCCCCTAAAATGTAATCACTAATAGCCTACTATTGACTGAAAGCCTTACCAGTAACATAAACAGTCGAATAATACGTATTTTGTATGTTATATGTATTACATAGTGTATTCTTACAATAAAGTAAGCTAGAGAAAAGAACATGTTATAAAGAAAATCATAAGGAAGAGAAAATACATTTACTATTCATTAAGTGGAAGTGGATCATCATAAAGGTCTTCATCCTCATTGTCTTCACGTTGAGTAGGCCGAGGAGGAGGAGAAATGGGAGGGGTTGGTCTTGCTGGCTCAAGGGTGGCAGAGGCAGAGGAGATGGAGGAGATGGGAGGGGAGGTAGGAGAGGGGGGCACACTTGGTGTAACTTATTGAAAAAAAATTTGTGTGTAAGTGGGCCAACAGAGTTCAAACCTGTGTTCTCAAGGGTCAACTGTATTATGAAAATTTTCCAGTAGATGAAAGTAAAGTGTTTTGTGGAAGGGAAACCTTTTTTCTAATTTGCACAGCTACAGGGATAATTATGCTTACAAAGGTGAAAACTGCTGGAAGCACAGTAGATTTGGGGAAGAAAATTTTTGGGTTGCATTTTTGATTGGTTAAAGTTGTTCAACTGTGAGTTCAAGAAGGCAATTGAATGTATTCAACTAAAAAGAGAGATTTAGGTTAGCAATATACATATAGTAAGAAATGCCACCTATACACTGGTGCAGCAAACAAGGAGGTCCACAAGAAAGATGCAGTCATGTGACTTCAGGGGATCTGGGGAAGAGAGAGGCTCAAGAAGGGAGTCATCTTCAGTGTGGAAGTTGCTGAAAGAACAGGTTGGATGAGAAAGGCACAGGGTCCCTTGGACTCAGGAGGAGGAGGAAAGGCAAAATGAAGCTGCCTGAGAAGTGACTGAGTGATGAACAAATGGCAGCTCTGAGAAATTTAGCTGTGGAAGATGGTGACAGGGCAGTGACTGAAGAGGATAAAGGACTGGGGGTGTTTCTTTTTTACTACTGAGAAAGACTTAAGTGTTGGTGGACAGTTCTTCACCGATCTGTCACACTCCTATGCATCTTGCAAGCAGAGGCATTGACTGCCTTTGTTCAAAATTATATTTTCAGGAATGTTTGTATGGGGAATAGGCTTGGAAGATAGAGACAGTGTTTTCCTCCCATCAAGGGGTAGATTTGTTTATTGTCAGTCAACAAGATAATGTCTGTCTCTCGGGAAAAGCTCAGGCAGGCTTTACGGCTTCCTATGAAAGAACTGGTTTCCCTAAGCACAAAGTTCCTATAATGCACCCTGAAATGACCCAGGTATTAATTGGCCCTTTTCACATTATTTTGCGGGCACTGGGGCTCAGGAAAAAACCAATGTCAATAGGCTGGTGCTTGTGCTGTTTGCTGTGAGTAATAAAATCCTTTGCCTCTGACCCAGGAGTCTTGTGTTTTCTCCCATCATCCATAAAATCATGGCAAGCTACTTGTTTGCTTGCAAGCAGAGTCAAATCTCAGGCTTTCACAGTTCTTCACAGTAAGCGTTGATGGTAAAAAACAAACAAACAAACAACAACAACAACAAAACTGCCGAAAGGTAGAGAAGGAATCATTATTATCAAGGTTTATGAGATCAGTGAAGGGATGAGATTTAACGTATAGTTGGGAGTTTTCAAAAACAACCTCCAAAATCTAGAAGTCTTACTATGATTCAGCTACACAGATTCTAGCTCTTTGATATATAGTCCTTTGCATATAGCATTCTTCTGCTCTCAGCTAATGTGCTGCTGCTAATTTTAGCAAATTTCAAAGCCAGAGCAAAAGACAAGAAAAACGTTGTGTGTTGTATTCTCCTCGCGGGCTTATATTTGTAACATAATTTTTTGGACCCTGGTTATAAATAGAGTTTGTCATTTGCTGATATTTTACATAAATAATTTTATCTCAACATCTTCTGTGAATGTGTGTGTCTGTGTGAAAGTGTGCGTGTCAGTGTATATGTGTGTCTGCATGTATGTGAATGTGTGTCTATGTGTGTGTGCATGTGATGTCTCTGTGTGAATGTGTCAGTGTGTCATGAATGTGTGTGTATGAGTGCATGTGTAGTGTGTCTATGTGAATGAATGTGTGTCCGCGTGTATGTGTGTGTGAATGTGTGTGTGTCAGTGTGTATGTGTGTCTGTGTGTATGCAGGAGTGGGCCTGTGAGTGTGTGCATGTGCTGTGCATGTGTGTGTGTCTGTGTACTTCATTTCTTTCTTCCCTCCATTATATTATTGGGAAGAGGCTTTCTTTCATAAATTACACACTCGGCTTCTAAATTAACTCTTCATTGAGAGAAACATGAGCACCATGAAACACAAAGCCAGTCTACGGAAACAATGATGGTTCCTGCTCTTGTGCCTGTGGGACTGGCGAGTACCTGTACATATTTTTTATTTTTTTATTTTATTTTATTATTATTTTTTGAGACAGAGTCTCGTTCGGTAGCCCAGGCTGGAGTGCAGTGGCCGGATCTCAGCTCACTGCAAGCTCCGCCTCCCGGGTTCACACCATTCACCTGCCTCAGTGTCCCGAGTAGCTGGGACTACAGGTGCCGCCACCTCTCCTGGCTAGTTTTTTGTATTTTTTAGTAGAGACAGGGTTTCACCATTTTAGCCAGGATGGTCTCGATCTCTTTTTATTATTTATAAAACTCCCAAATCAGAATACTCTGGTAATCCTGATTATTCACGTTCATTCTCCCTTATAAAATTTATTATTTCATTTGAACTGAAAAATGTTGTCATTACTTTTTTAATGAACTTAAATAAACAATTGTGGTTCTCACATGCTTTCCTTTTAATTTGGAATTGAAATTAAAATGTAAGAATATTTTAACCTAAAAGAAATATTTTTTAAGGATAAATATGCTTTAGGATAATAATTCTTCATATACATAGATGAATTAATTCCATGAATGTCTTTAAATAGAAGCTATCTTTTCTCTACTAGTTTCTTGGCCTGGGTTTCTGTTGTTCTCTCCTGAACCCTTTCTCTGCAGTTACATGACTGTTCTAACTGAGTGTGCTTTAAGTAAGCTGGCGTGCACACCTAATGCCATAAGCCTGGCAGCCTTTTCTTTTTTCCATTGTAATCTCAATGGCACATTCGATTTTAAATTAACCTTGTGAAATTCTATCTCTTAAAGGCACTTTTTAAATAAAAAATTTCATAGTCATAGTCACTGATATATGTAATATATATATATTATATATAGATAATAATATTATATGTATATATATCTTTTACAAGAAACACATTAGTATTCACAGATTGAGTTCATATCAATATGTCCTTAAACAGATGTGGCAAATACAGACCTGATGTGATTGTGCGGAAATAAATACACGTGGTAACTTATGTGGGGAGGGATGCTGATGGTTAGAATTACCCTGCTGGAATCTATCCTCTGCATCTATATTTGGGGAATGGAAACTCCCAGCCATTTAAGAAGCCACTTATGATCCACTTATGATAGTAGACCCTAGAATAGAAGATCTTAACTTTTTGTACCATGAGCTTTTTTTGTACTTAACTTCTGCGGTAGTCCTGTGAGGATGATGAACCCCTCCTCAAAATGTTTTAAAATGCATAAAATGAAATACATAGAATCATAAAGTATAGCAGGCACTGTTGGTGCTCTTCACAAATCCACTTGGAGTCCCTGCACATTTCTTTGTGCCCATTTCCCAGATTTTGTGTGGGCTGTATCCTGACACAGACCTGTGAGTTTCTTCTGAGGATTGCTCTTGGCCAGGGGGAGCTCTTTACCCATAGACAGAAATCTAGCAGAGACTATGAGTTTATGGGTTCTGAGCTCCCTAAGCTAATGACTGACGGTGACCAGAGTTCGAAACTCCAGTTCTGTTACCTCTGGTTGAAACATACTCTGAGTTCTAATATTCACTCCAGAGCTCCCAGTGGAACCAGGCTGAAGCTGAGACCTCACGGGAAGTCCGAACCTTGCTGTCCTCTTTCCTTCCCTCTCCTTCCCCACTCCTTCTCCCGTTTCTCTTGGAAGCTCTGCCTTCATAAAACACTTGCACATCTCAGGGTCTTTTGTCTGGAAAACCTCACCTAAGATACAAAGGAAACTGGACATCCACTGACAAAGTATTTTTTTTAATTGTGACATAATATGTACATTTTTATTGACACAACAAATATCAGGATTCAGTGGCAAGTCTGATAACTACAGTAATTTTGAAGCAGGGGTGAACATAATTGATATTGTAAAATGTCTGCAACAATAGTATTACTAGTACTACAATGATTGCCCACATCCATAATAATAGGAAATATCAAATTTCAGTTGCCATTAGTGAAGATAAAGATGTAATTTCTCCACCTGTTGCAGGCAACATAATGGCCCCTCAAAGATGTCCGTTCCTAATCATGGAAACTTGTGATTCTATTTCATTACCTTACATGGCAAAGGGAAGTGGACCAGTGTAGTTAAGTTAAAGATCTTGAGATGGCAGGTAATTCTGGACCTAATGGAATCATAAGGGTCCTTATAAGAGGTAAAGAAGAGCATTAGAGTTAGAGAAAGAGATGTCATCATGGAAGCAGAGGTTGGAGTGTTGCAGCCACAAGCCAAGGAATGCCAGTGGTCTACAGAAGCTGGAAACAAGCAAAGAAGTGGCTTCCCCCATGGATCCCCCAGAAGGATGCAGTGCTGCCCACACCTTGAAGTCAGACTTCTGACTGCCAGGACTGGAAGGACAAACATTTGTGTGATTTTTAAGCCATAAAGTTTGTTGTCATTTGTAAAAACAGCAGTAGGAAACTGAGACACCACCCAAGTTAATAGATCCTTGAATTCCATCCACTGCCCTTCAGGGGTCATACAGACTCCAGATTAAGAGCCTTTTCAGAGAGGTTAATTCCTTGGGAAGGATCTCAGTTCCCTCAACTACAAAATAATGGTGGTTTGTCTTAATGATGCCTATGACCTAGCTTGCTGCTTGGGTTACTGGTTTCACTGTCATTCTCAGCCTTTGTCAATCTGGCCCAGAGAAGTTTGGCATCTAGTACTAGAACTCGGAATGCTGAGATAAATTCCCCACACTCAATCCTACTCTCATCTCAAACTAGCGAATACAGACATTACCAGACATTGCCAGCCAGGGGTGGAATAGGCTGGAGGAATTCACAGCTAAGTCTTGGTGCATAGTAGCCGAATGGCTGGGGACTAGGGTAGGGTGGCCAAGGAGAGTGGCTGTGTGCCAGGGCTTGGACAATGGCCCAAGTGATGCAGGAATTATTGCTTGGGTAAAACAGACCTCTTACCCATGAAACCCATATTTAATCACTCAGTAATACAGACTTCTGTTCAGGGACCTTAAACTATAATTGGAGAGAAAAGGCAAACACACAAGTAGGCAAAGCAAGGAATTTTGCACTGAGAGCCAAGCCCTGTAAAGGGTGCTATGGGATTTTAGAGGGGAAAATAAGTCAATAAAGGATAATCATAGAAGGCTTCATGGAGGAGGTGGGACCAGGCAGGTAGTAGCTGCACAGCCAGAGAGAAGAATGGGGAAAAGCCTAGTAGATGATAAAACATAATGAGCCAAAACTTGGAGGCGGAAAGAGGGCCACGTGCTTGTTTCAGCTAATTGTGCTGAATTAAAATAATTAATTCAAGGTTGTTCCCAGTGCCATGTGCTGCAGCTGTGATGTGGTCTCTGCCCTCAAGGAGTCTGTGGTGGCAGAGGAGGACACACAGGACAGGAATATGCTCAGCCTCATGCACTGAGAAAGATTTATGCACAGTGAAGACTGATGATGGTGAGCTGCTCATAGAAGCATGAGGTGGCATGGACAAGAGGGGCTTTGGAGAGAGGGCTGCTTAGGTGGGACAGCACAATATGAACAAATAGGGTGGAAAGGCTGGCCTTGGAGCAGGGACTAGTGAGTACCAACAAGCAGCTCCATTCAGCACGTGCAGGTCTGATGGCTTGAGCCCCTTCTACCCCGACAAGTACAGGCAGATGGAGGGAAGGCAAGACAGAAACACGCTGCACTCCAGGACTTGCTACTATACTTTATTAATCCTTAATGCTTTCCTTAAATAGGTCAAATCCCTCATAACACAGTCCATGGAGTTTATCGATTTTTGTGGTACAGGATTTTGCTGCATTACTTAAAATCCATTTCCAATTTATAAGCTCTCAAGATAAAACTGCTGTTATTCAGCCTTTCCTTATTGAATGATGAAGGGACGAAAAGGCTTCAGAAAACAGAAGAAGGAAAGGAGGGAATTGCATGAATTTTTTAAACCATAGACCCTACAAACAAATCCTTTTTCCATTTCCATTTCCCAGGTATTTGGTAGATGGTTTGGGATATCATGTTTTGCCTATTGCTATTTCATTTTCCCAGAGTGCATTTCACTCGGATGTTAGAGATAGTGGGAGCGGATAATTTATGCTTGGAAGAACATTGAAAAGGCTGTGAGTAGCTCCATTTCATTCCTTCTCTGAAAGAACCAGTCCATTTAATAAGAATGGGTCTGCTCCATCCGTGTGAGGCAGGAGAATCTTAAGTCATTTGGGATTTTTCAATACAGAGAAGTTTTCCAAATGAGATCTAGTTAGCAATTGTGTTATGAGTGATCCTAGACAGCAGAAATGGCTAAACGGTTGGGGACCGCCGTGTCCTAGATGTGTTGGTGGCCTGAATGTTCCTTCCCCATATCTAGTCCGTCTCTAAATCCCCTGGCACAGCACAACTGGGAAAGGCCGTCCCATGCAAGGTGTCTTGTCAACGTCTTTTTGGCCACGTAAAAATGACCCTTGTGCCTGGAACCGTGCCTTTCCCAGAGACAATGAGCCCACACAGCCTGTGCCAGACTAATTGCCTTTGTGGGGATATCTTTCCCCATTGCAAGCTTAATACATTCCCCTTTGCTGTGCTGAAGTGTGTGCCTCACACAGCATCTGGTCAACCTCACTGCTGTATCTGTCCTCCACAAGAAGGGGATGGGGTCCTTCTGCTGAGGGATGAACAGGGTGTGTGTAGTCATGTCTCTGCATGGGCTGCCTGGAGAGACTCACTAGTTATAGGGAACTAACACACACTGCTGAAGCTTGTCTCTTCCCTGTGTAAGTGAAACCATCACTCCATACAGTGCTTGGCGACTCTGATACCAAGATACAATGTGCAGAAGTGTTTGGAGTCCTTGCCTGGGGGTGGCACGGGTGCACAATGAAGTAGACTTGGGGGCCAGGGCTTCAGCTATGGACCCCTGGACAAGGTGGGAAGGTGGGATCTGCTCTATCTCTGAGGGGCCCAGAGACCTGGAGGGGCGATTGAAGAGCTTCAGTCCAAGAAGAGTGGCTCTTCACAAGAAGCTGGAAATAATGGGGGGCAGTGGAACTGGCCATCTCCCACCACCATGAGTGTGTGGCCCTGGCAGTATCTGCCAGGACTTGCTGGCACCAGCACATTTGTAGGGAGCAGCATTGGAGGGCTGAGGTGCTGTCTGCTGTGGATAGAGTTGTATCTTCCCAAAATTCATATTTCGTCCTCCCTAAACACCCATGGAATGTGTTGAATGCAGGATCTTTAAGGAGGTGACTGAGGTGAAATGGGGTAATAAGGATGGAGCCTTGCTCCCACAGACCTGGTGCCTTTAAAAGAAATGGAAGAGACACCAGAGTTCTCGCTCCACAATTTGAGAACTCAGTGAGAAGATCCGGGAGCGAGGAAGAGGCCCTCACCAGAACCTGGGCACACCATCACCCTGAGCCCAGACTTCCCACCTCCAGGGCTGTGATGAAATCTGTGTCTGTTCTTTAAGACAGTGACCCGTGGTATTTTGTTACGGCTATTCAAGCAGACTAATACATGGTTTGTCTCTCAGGCTGGTAGGGGCTGGTACTTAACAGTTCAGGAGAACTGGGCCCCCATATCCTCTACTCAGCCCATGACATGGGGCAACATGTTGCTGTGGGCTGGCTTATTGCCAATTCAGAGTGGTGGAAATCACCCTGCCTCCCTAACACTGGCTGGGTTTCCAAGAGGTAGCAACAGTGGAGACTGTACTGGTTAGGGATTGCATTCAGCTAGGAAAAATAGAAAATGCAGCTATTAATAGAGTGGCTTAAATAAATTAGGGATTTTATTTTTTTCACTGTAACAGGTAGTCCAGAGCTAGGCATTTTGAGGTTGGCATAGCAGGTCCATGATGCTGTCAGAGACTTGGGCTCTTTCTGTTCTTCTGTGCAACTGCAATTAGCAGACAGCGTGCTTATTACCTTGTGGTTTTCAAGATGACTTCTCTAGCTTCAGCATCAAGTTCCTGAACCTAGTCAGAAGAAGAGAAGGCCAACCAGCATGTGTCAGCTGATGCTGACCATCTCGTAGCAACTTCCACTTATGTCCCATTGGCTAAGACTGTGCTCTTGCTACCTGAAGGCAGGCTGGGAGATTTGGTACAACAAAATGTTCTTTTGGTAAGAAAGAAGCAGAGAAGGACACTGGAAGGCAATGAGCGCTTTCTGACACAGGATTCACAGAGCCGAAAGCAGGCAAACCAGAAACAAAGCCAAACCTCACCTATGCAGACCTGGCTACCAGAAGGGAGAAGACAAAGCAAAATACCTAGAATAGGGGCTGCTATTGAAATTAAGGAGCAGACAAAATCAGTAATGACTTTAACAATAAAACAACAAAAAGTAATAGGGGCAATTAAGGGAATTCAGTTAGATAAAAACAGGCTTTCTGGAGTTAAGACACATGATCTTTTAAAGCAGGGGTCCCCAGCCTGGTACCAGTCTGTGGCCTATTAGGAACCTGGCTGCACAGCAGGAGGTGAGCGGCTGGCAAGTGAGCATTACCACCTGAATTCCGCCTCCTGTCAGATCATGGGCGGCCTTACATTCTTATAGGAGTGCAAATCCTGTTGTGAACTGCACATGGGAGGGATCTAGGTTGCTCACTCCTTATGAGAATCTAACTAATCCCTGACGATCTGAGGTTGAACAGCTTCATCCCAAAACCACCCCCTCCCCAGGTCCGTGGAAACATTGTCTTCCACAGTGCTGGTTCCTGGTGCCAAAAAGGTTGCAGACTGCCAAGGCTAGCGGATAACCTGAGGTAGGGAGTTTGAGACCAGCCTGACGAACATGGAGAAACCCCATCTCTACTAAAAATACAAAAAGGCAGCAGAATCACTTGAATCCAGGAGATGGAGGTTGTGGTGAGCCGAGATTGCACCACTGCATTCCAGCCTGGGCAACAAGAGCGAAACTCCATCTCAAAAAAAAATAAAAATAAAAATAATTTGGGCCAGAGGTGGTGATGGTTCACACCTATAATCTTAGCACTTTGGGATGCTGATGCAGGCTGATCACCTGTGATCAGGAGTTTGGGATCAGCCTGGCCAACATGGTGAAATCCCATGTCTACTCAAAATACAAAAATTAGCCAATAATAATAATTTGATAAAAATGAAAGAGAGAGTACTCATTCTTGAGAACCAAATTAATTACCTAAATGATTAAGTTGAATTAAAATATCAAAACCTAGAGCCAAAATACCAAGACATGAAAATCATAAACAAAAAGGCAAATTCCTCAAAGGTCCTGGCTAGAACATCTAACCAAAAGAAAGATTTGGATCTGATGATGAAAAGGACTTTCATTAAACCCAAGTGCCAGATGGGTTTAATTTCTTTGGAAATATTGAATTCCCAGAAGAAAAAAGTAAACCTTTAAAAACCAAGATCTAAGGAAAATAACTTACAAGGCAAATGGCCTTAAGTTGACACCAGGCTTCTTCTCTGCATGACTAGAAGCCTGAAGATAGTGGGTTAACATGTCTACACAGTGGAGACAAAGGGAAGACCACCACCACCTGCCATGGCAGGGTGTTTGCTGGTGTAAGGGGATTGTGAGGGGACATTGTGCGTTAGATATCTCAAGCATATACTCAAGAAGGTACACTAATCACATCAACTCACTCTTTCACAGTTACGAGAAACCAGAAATTGTGAAGATTGAGAGTTTACAACAGCAATCAAAAGTAAACCTAGGCAAATCTTTAGAAACTTCCATTGATCATGTAAATAAAAATAAAGTGAAAAATTTCCTATTGCTTCTGAAGCATTTTACAATAATCTGATTGCAGGGCCCTCACCTAAATCAATGGAACCATTTCTTCATATGCCAAGATAAGAATTCAGGGAATCCCTGTGACAAATATTCAAACACAGAAATATGCCCCAATGTCTGCTGGTTAAAAGAGGCACATGGGGGAAATGCATATATAGAATTTAAAGTAGGTAGGTGATCTGAGGGGAAGGATGCGGACTCCTGTTACAGGTTTGTCTGCTAGTGTCACCCAAAGCCCTGGCCCGTATGAAGCTGTGTGATGGGGGAAAGAAGGGAAATGTTGAGGGGCAGGGAAATGTGGGGGGTTGGTGGCTGCTACTCAGCCTGGGGGGAGGTTTTGGAGGTCCTCCTCGGGGATTATATCTAGACATGGTGTTGAGAAGTCCTTTCTTTTAGAACTTTGGTTTTGAAAAAGTAAATGAAAGGGAAATGGAGAGAAAGGGAGGTGAAGGGAAGGTAGGGGAGAAGAAAGAAGTCCAGGTTGGGAAATCAGATGGGCTGATGATGAGTGGGACCAGGTGGCATGTTTTATGCCCACAACACTGGCAGTGCTAGTCAGGGGTCTTCTGTTGCAGGGGTCCAGTTGATGGCTCCTGTTCAAGGTTTACATGATTATGGGACAATCATTTATCTGAAAGCCAAGGAGATGGACCTAATAACTCAAACAGAAAGGGACTACAGTTTTCCAGAGAATAAAGCAAATGACAAATAAATAGATCAGTATTGGGCCTGGGGATGAAAAGAAGGAGCAAGTTGTCCAGAAACAACCCTTAGAAGAGCAGGGCCACAGGTGGGCTCTGCCACCTGGAAGAAATGCGGGTGAGCAGTCTGAAGAGAAACTTTTGGGCTACATAATCTAAGCAGCAGGTGCCTGGGCACCTGTCACCACACCTGTGCACTGAGTCCTGGTGCAGTCACAAACTTTTACCGTGTTGCCTTACTCATGTCCTCTTGGGTCAAGACCCTTTCACATGCCAGTGAGTGTTCCCTTAACCCAATAAGTCCCTCTTCCCACGTACTATTAAGCTATGGCCATGGTTTCCTGGTAATACCCATGAACTCTACCTAACTCTTGGTTAACATCTCAGTCCCCCCTAAATATGGAATCCTCTCTCAAACCAAACCTTACCTCCCTGTGAGGCTGGGCTCCACCTCTGACCATCTTTTCCAGCCTACCTTTTGGCAGTGCAACCATAGTTATCTGAATATCATCCCCACTTTAATGACTTGGTATTTCAACAAATATGTATTGATTACCTACTAAGTGTTGGACGCTCACAAGGCGAAATGCCAGGGATTTTGAGCTAGATGAGGTAAGGTCTCTGTCTCCAGAGAACTCGTTTTCTGTTAAGGAGACAGTCACATAAGGAGATAACTGCAATGTAATGTGGCGAGTAGATAGAGACAGGCACATGACAGAATGTGGGAAGTACACTGAGTGTGGGAAATACAATGAGAGAGACAGGCACACAGTAGAATGTGAAGATGGATTAGTGGTGCTTCATCCCACTTAGGGAAGGAGAATAGATGGTGGAGAACATACTGGCCTGAGTCTTAAAAACTGGATAAGCATTTTCTATATATAACAGGGAGGAAAGGCAGGTACTTCCCTAGAGGGGACAAACGATACAGGCAAGGAGGTGAGCTATCACATGGTATGTATGGTGGGCTACACGTGTCTAGTATTGACTGAAAGTACAACTTACAGGAACAGTACAGTGTACATATGCCGCCACATCCTTCCTACATTCAAGACAAACAACATTAAGTGGTCACAGCACCATTTCCTGCTGAGTCTGATTTCAGCCTCAAAAATCCTTTGAAACACATAGCTCCAGGCAACCACAGCTAATTGGTCAAAATTAGCATACAAAAGGTCACTTATTTACCATAGTTTCTGTAAGCAACAGGGACTACTGAAGGTGAACTGTGACATGGATACACATCTTTGTCTTCACTACACTGACTGCAAACTCATTGATCCCAAATTCCGCATCAGATGCCAGAGTGCTGGTTCTTGGTCCACGCTGTGCTCTCTCCGGTCTGCTCTGTATCTCAGGGAACAATATTCTCCATGTCTTCTTGCCTTTGTCTTTCAGTTAGGTTTTGCCAACGGGAGGCATGTGCTAAAAATTGGAGGCAAGGAGATGGGGGAAGCTCGCATTCTGCCTTGTGGCGTTTCTGGTCAAGTCCCCTGGTGGACCCAGGATGCCCTAGGCATGCTCTCCCCTATGTGGGCTCAGCCCCCACCAGACTGGCCTGCTGCAGTTCCACCTTCAGGTGGGTGACCACCTCATCCCTTTGTCCCTGCAGCTGCAGGAGGGATGAACCTCTGGTTGACCTTACTATCCCCGTTTGTTTGTTTAGTCTTTCAGCTCTTCCACTATCTTGTTCCTGACTTGCAGAATTTAATTCCTTGTTTGAAGCACCTGGAGTGACTTTTTTCTGATCAAAGTGTTCACTGACTCACCTTCTACCCTGTCTGGACTCACTTTCCTTTCCCTACTTAGTAGCAGATGGTGCCCCATGATGCTTCAACACTGAGTTTATACTGCGTATGAAGTCAAGGACCTAGTAGAGGAGAGGTGGGTTAGGGATGAGGGGTTGACAGAGGCTGAGCTTCAGAAGAGACCTCTCCAACCCTGTTTGGACGTTCCAGGTAGTCGCTCTGCACGGGGCCCCAGAACAGCACCTCAGTATCCCCAGCTGAAAGATTTTCTTCAGAAGAGAGGACCCTGCCACCCTCCTGCCCTCTGCTTGGGATGTCTGAGTTCTCCGAATTAACAGGAAGAGCTAATGAAAATCTAGAACGTACTGAGGAAAGGACTGTGAATCCCACAATTGACCCTTATTTCACAACCTTCTGGCGAAATGAGAGAATAGTGGCACCTATGGTACCCATTCGGAATGGGAAGTTGTCTTACGTATCTCTCCCTCTGCTCCTCCAGCCGCTTATTCCCCCAGAGTTAGAAAGGTTCAGAGAATCAGGCAACAAAAAGGGATGGCCTTGATATTCCTCAAATCCACCCGGAGAGTTTCCTTCTGGGTAAGCCACAGAAAGGACAGCAGCCTTCCTCTAAGATCGCTTTTCCTTTTGGGTCTCTGCAGGATTACCATTGAAAGATGATCACTTACCAAGTTCTGAGGCCCCTCAAATTTTGTTCAGTAATATATAGAAATGTGGTTTCTAAAAATATTCTCATTATATCTAAAAGGATAAGGATGATGATGTCAGCTGAGTTTCATTTTAGGCAACAGTAAGTAATTCTGCTTACCTCAGCTTTTGAGAACACGACTCTCACCTATAGATTCTCTTTTGAAATGATTCTTCACATAAAAATAAGTTTTTTCTCATTTTAGAAAGAGCAGTCTTGTTTAATGAAGCCTTCCTATTTATGCTCATTTTGTAAAATTTCTCTGGAATTTGGAGCTGGTCGTCTGTGGGAATTTAAATCCTTGGGGGACAGCTTGTCAGAGTCTTGGTAACTTTATTAGTGAAGATCTTTCTGTCTTCTTTTTCCTGCTGACTGGGCATTAAGGCTTGATCTGTATCATCTGTTATATTGAAACTATACATAAGTACGGGGCTCTCCAATTCAGAGGAAAACATAGAGGAAGAAAACAAAAGAAACTACTCCTGTGGTACTGTAAATAAGCAAACCTGTACTAAGTGAATAATTTTTATTTCTTTCTTGACTAAGGAATTCAACTGATTCTCCACGTCATTTAGTGACTTAATTGTCTTAATGACTCCGGGGACTCCCGTGTGGCTTTGCCTCATATTAACTTGTGGAATCTATGTTTCTTGCTGTGTTTCTATTAGGAAAGCTGGCTGTCTTTTTGAATAGATGTAGATTGTTCTTTCTTTTATGTGGTTGCTTTATGAAGGTGTTAAAAATGCCACTCTAAAAGACAGGACTGGCAAATTGTTTAGTTAAATTGTGCGTGGCAGACGCCTATGAATTCTTCACACCCATTATAGTTTCCCTGTAATGTGCCATCATCCTGAATAGATTGGACGTTAGATATTTTCAGTGTTTATCCAAAACGATGCCACAACCTTATGTGGTCCACTTAGAAACACCCCCACTCCAAGCCCCAGCAGCAGCTCCTGGAGTTTGATCAAATGCTTCCACGCACACTCTGATTTTATTACCCCTTCATTTCCTTGCACCAGACAGATAGGGAATTCAAAATGCACCTAAACAATGAGGGACATCCTTTATTCAGGTCTATATGATGTATTGATGTTATAGAATGACTGAGTTAGCATCATTCCATTTTGTGTTTAGGGATATTAAATGCCATTAAGAAGAAATATATTTAAGAGGCAAAACCCTAAAACTTGAGGATTAAAGAAGAAAATTTTCAACACGTTGGTGTTTTCCTATGAGCATATAGAGACATAGAAATTTTAATAATGTTGCCACTTTACTAAAAACCTTTGTATTGAAGAATTTCTTGATTATGTAAGCAAATCTGATAATTAACCCTCATCCCAGAGGAAAAAACCATCATCATATATCATCAGGACCTGGGATATTAGAGCTGACCCTACATTCCTGGCCAAGCATTTTGTCCTTTTTAACCACATTCATGACAAATGACAGACTACTGTGTGATATATTCCCTTGGGTGACCCAAAACTTCCAGCCTTTGATTCACTCTGCAACTCAAAAACTTCTACCTAAATTCAAGTGATTGACAGGGATACAATTTTGGAAAATACTTAAGCTCGTTTTAACCCATTATTTTTTGGTTTAAAAAACAAACCGAAGGGAAATTCACATAAAATTAACTATTTAAAGTGCACAATTCAGTGGTATTTAGTACATTCACAATATTGTAAAGCTACAACCTATTTTAAGTTCCAAAACATTTTCATTGCTGATACGGTTTGGCTCTCTGTCCCCACCCAAATCTCATCTTGAACAGTAATCCCCACATGGCAGGGGAGGGACCTGGTAGGAGGTGATTGGATCATAGGGGTGGTTTCCCCCATGCTGTTCTCCTGACAGTTAGGGAGTTCTCACTATCAGAGAGCTGATGAAAGAGCTGATGGTTTTAAACGTGGTACTTTAAATGTGGCACTCTCTGTCTCACTCTCTCTCTCCTGCTGCCTTGTGAAGAAGGTGCCTGTTTCCCTTCACCTTCCACCATGATTGTAAGTCTCCTGGGGCGTCCCCAGCCATGCGTAACTGTGAGTCAATGAGATCTCTTTTGTTTGTAAATGACCCAGTCTCAGATAGTATCTTTATAGCAGTGTGAAAACAGACTAATGCAAGTGCCCCAAAAGAAAACCCCGTTAGGCCGGCGCGCGCGGTGGCTTAAGCCTGTAATCCCAGCACTTTGGGAGGCCGAGAGGGGCGGATCACGAGGTCAGGAGATGGAGACCATCCTGGCTAACACAGTGAAACCCCGTCTCTACTAAAAAATACAAAAAACTATCCGGGCGAGGTGGCGGGCGCCTGTAGTCCCAGCTACTCCGGAGGCTGAGGCAGGAGAATGGCGTGAACCCAGGAGGCGGAGGTTGCAGTGTGCTGAGATCCGGCCACTGCACTCCAGCCTGGGTGACAGAGCGAGACTCCACCTCAAAAAAAAAAAAAAAAAAAAAAAAAACCCGTTAAAAAAAAAAAAAAAAAAAAAAAAAAAACCCGTTAAACAATTACTTGTTATTCTTACCTCTTCCCAAGCCTTGGCAACCATCATTCTTCTTTCAGTCTCCGTAGATTTCCCTACTCTGGATATTTTATAAAAAATGAAATCACACAATATGTGACCTCTTGTGTCTGGCTTCTTTTACGTAGTATAGTGTTTTTGAAGTTCGTGCATATTGTAAGGTGTATCAGTACTTCATTTATTTTTACAGATGAATAACATTTCATTTATGTGTATGTCATATTTCGTTTATTCATTCATGTTTAATAGATCTAGGGTTGTTTCTACCTTTTGGCTTTTGTGAATAGTGTTACAATGAACATCCATGTACAAGTATTTTTTTAGTATCTGTTTTCATTTTCAGGAGTATATATGTAGGAGTGGAATTGCTGGGCTATATGGTAATTCTATTATTTACTTCTTGGGAAACTGCCAGAATGTTTTCCATAGCAACTGTACCATTTTGCATTTCATGTCTAAAGGTTTCAATTTCTTCTTGTCCTCACCAACTCTTGTTATTTCAATTTTTCTTTCTTCCTTTTTTTTTTGTTATTATAGTCATTCTAGTACATTTGAAATGGTATCTCATTGAGGTTTTGATTTACATTTCCCTAATGGTTAATGATGTTGAGTATCTTCTCATGTGTTTTTGGGTACTTGCGTATCATTGCAAGGTATTTGTCCAAATTCTTTGCCCATTTTCTAATTGGGATACTTCTTTTCTGCTGAGTTGTAAGAGTTCTTTATACATTCTGGATACTAGACCCTTACCAGATGTTTACACATATTTTCTCCCATTCTGTAGATTGTCTTTTCACTTTTTTGCTAATGTGCCTTGGTAAACAAAAGTTTTTAATTTTGATGAAGTCCAACTTACCTATTTTTTGTTGTGCTTGCTTTTGGTGCTACATTTAAGAATTCATTGCCAAATATCAGGTTATGAAAATTCACTACTATGTTTTCTCCTAAGGGCTTTTTGGTTTTTATCACTTACAGGTAGATCATTAATACCTTTTGTGGATATGCAGTTATACAGCTCTACTTGTTGAAAAGACAGTCTTCCCCATTAAATGGTCTTGGCATCCTTATTAAAAATCAATTAGGTTTATGGGTTTATTTATTTATTTATGGGTTTATTTCTGTAGTCTCAATTCTTTGTGGGCTGTATATCTATCTTTATACCAGTACCATACTCTTTTTATCACTGTAACATGTAGTAAGTTTTAAAATTGTTTTCAATTTTGTTTTTCATTTTCAAGATTGTTTTGGCTATTCTGGGTTCCTTGTAATTCTTTATGAATTTATGAATTGGAGAACTGGCTTTTCCATTTCTGCAAAAATAAACAGTGGGATTTTAATAGAGATGGGATTGAATCTGTAGAACACTTCGAGTAGTATCATCATCTTAAGTCTTTTAATCCATGAACATGGATGTCTACATATATTTAGGTCTTCTTTAATTTCTTTCAGCAATGTTTTATAGTTTTCAGTGTATAAGTCTTTTACCTCTTGAATTAAATTTGTTTCTAAGTATTTTACTTTTTTGGATGCTAATTGTAAGTAGAGGTAACTTAGGTTTTAAAAGGCAAATGAAGCTCAAATTTGATGCTTTATTATTAACACATTATCTACCATTTAGTTCACCTTTGCACCAATAACACTACTGTGTTGTCATTGAGGTAGAAATCTTAATCCTCTCACCCTTCATTGTTATTAAGCTTTTGCTTCCACCATTCTTTATAGTGCATAGTTTTAACTAAAAATGACAATTAATATAAATTTATTTGTTTTTACCTTCAGAAACTACTCATGCCATGCCAAATATATGTTATATGTGACTGCATATGAGCACATAGCACAAATACTATAATGCAGTGTCTGACTATTTTAGGATGAGGCAGTTCTACATGAGCCAGTGATTCTGTTATCCAGTATTAGACAACTTTCTTGTAAGTGAGCGGTCATTGAAAATTTGTTCTTTAAGAGCATGAATAATTTTCTATTGTTTTGCTGAGATTTAAAAAAATAATGAGCATCGAAACTTACTGTCTGTCTGCAAACTAATCAAATCTAGTTTGGTTGGGAATAGAGTGAGATGTTGTTCAGAGAAATTTAGAAAACTCTTTGTTTTTTCCATGGAGTAAAGTTTTAGGATTCTTTGATGGATGTCTCAAGGACCTTAAATGGCTTATTAGGAGAAAAGGATGTGGAAGAGAAGGATCTCTAAATCGCTAGGAGTAATAGAAAAAGGCTATCCTAGTTCCCAGTCTATGGGAAGACTCAGTTAGCGTATCCTTTCATAGAACCTTCACTTGGTTATTTTACTTATGTAGCTACAGGTGATGATAATTAATTACACTCTAAGGTAATTAGCATCTAGGTGGGCAGAGTTTCTGTGACATCAAGAGAGACAAAAACTTTTTTTTTTTTTTTTGGACAGAGTCTTATTCTGTCCCCCAGGCTGGAGTGCAGTGGTGCAATCTCGGCTCACTTCAAACTCTGCCTCCTGGGTTCAAGCGATTCTCCTGCCTCAGCCTCCCGAGTAACTGGACTTACAGGAGCCTGCCACCACACCCAGCTAATTTTTGTATTTTTAGCAGAGACGGTGTTTCACCATATTGGCAAGGTTGGTCTTGAACTCCTGACCTCAGGTGCTCCACCTGCCTCAGCCTCCCAAAGTTTGAGATTACAAGTGTGAGCCATCACGCCCAGCTGACAAAATCATTTTTTCCACTAAATCTGTAACGTTCAAAGCTACAGAGTTGGGAAAATATTCCATTTCTCTTATTTATGCTGAAGGATTTATAAACTGTTGAATAGTTTGTAAAACAAAAACCCAATATAGGCACAGTGGTCCCTGCTTATCCATGGTTGCATTTTCTATGCTTTCAGTTACCCTCAGTCAATTGTGGTTTAAAAATGTGAAATGAAAAAATCTCAGAAATAAGCAACTCACAAGTTTTAAATTGTGCACCATTCTGTGTAACATGGTGAAATCTCATGCTGTCTCACTTAGGACATGAATCATCCTTTGTCCAGCATATCAAACTATCTAAGCTACCTGCCCACTAGTCACTTAGTAGCCGTCTAACTTATCAGATTGATCGACTGTCACAGTATCACAGTGCTTGCATTCAAGTATCTCTTACTGTACTTAATAATGGCCCCAAAGTGGAAGAGTTGTGATGCTGGCATATTGTTATAATTGCTGTGTTTTCTTGTTAGCTATTGTTAATCTATTACCATGCCTAATTCATAAATCAAACTTTATCATGGGTATGTATGTATAGAAAAATCATATATAATATATATGACCATATAGTATCCTCTGATATATATATATATCTGAAATCCTATATATAATATAGGGTTCAATACTATTCACAGTTTCAGACATCTGCTGAGGGTCTTGGAATGTATCCCTCATAGATGAAGGGGGACTACTGTATAGCCTTTCTGACTCATGATTAAATTTCATTAACTATTGCTGAGATTCTGTTCAAAGAAATGGTATAAGGTTTTAAAATTAACTAGGTCTCATAATCTCATCTGTAAACTACAGTTCTTATTCAGCTTTACTATTCAATGAAAATCTGTATTTGGGGATAAAAGGACTATCTATGATTTCTCTTTTTTTTCTTTTGAGCCATTAACAAAAAACTTAAAACTTTGCTAACAGGATTTAAATGATATACATTCAGGTTGGGAAAACCAAGACGACTGCTGCACAGAAAAGGGAATACCACATCCTCCTCATGGTCATCAGCCAAGTCATCTGACTTCTCATTTGGGGGGCGGTCTACGGAGTGCTGGCTTACTTGCTACGTATGGGCTGTCTGGAATGGTGTCACCAGTCATAAGTACTATACCATTCATTTTGACCAGGAGACCCTGTATATAACCCAATTATCTACATATTGATAAGCGAACAAAGAAGGCCCTGTGTTCTACACTTCCTGTAACTCATCAGAATTCAGTCTCTCAACCAAGTCACGTACATTAAAAAGTACCTATGTTTCACTAGGGAGCAGAGTCTTTTCACCAGGCCTGTGGAATTAGGAAGGCAATAAAATAATAACAGTCATCATCAGGTTTTCCTGTTTGGTATAAATTGAAGAGACAAGTGTACTATTTCTAAGAATGTGTTGACCAAAATCCTGTAGCCATTGCTTCCCCAGGCTACACTGACTAATGCTGTCGTCAGTCCCTGTGGATTACTGTGGACTGCCTGTCATCAGCATTGCTCACTAATATTTCCCATTCTCTTCTGCAAACATGGAAGGATTAAACTTTCCTCTCTCCTAAAAGTTAGGTTTGGCCAGGTAACTAGTCTTGGTCAATGAATGTGAAAACTGATGTATGGCACTTCTGGGTGGAAGCTTTAAAAAGAGCTAGCACAGAAGTAGCCACATTCCCCATTCCCTGCTCTGTTGATTACAAAAGTACCTCTGTCAAGAAAGCCTCTGGTGAGAGGAGAGAGATATGGACATGGGGCTGGGATAAAAACATAGCTGTCACCATTTCTACGAAGATAGGATTCCTGAACGCCTGGATAGTCTTACGTAGGACATGGAATTTTGCCTCTGGAACTCATTTTTCTCTAAGTGCAACATTGAATTGGTTAAGTTCTTAATTTAATATTTCTAGAAATACAGCACCACATTGATGACAAACTATCAACCAGCCTGTTCAATAACAGACAATATATCAAGCACATGTACTAAGTTCATAAAATTACTGCCAATATAAGTTACAGAGAAAAATCAACTCTCTCAAAATGTTCCTGTAAGAGCAGAAAGTATTATGTCTTATTAAGCATGTGTATTTTAAGAATATTCATTAGGAAAGTTTTAATAAGTCAGAAATTAAATGGGACAGTTAGCAACTTTATTAAAGCTGATCTTCAAAATGTAAACTATAATTTGTTTCGAAATTTCACAGTAAGTTGATGAAAAGACAAAATTTTGGGACGCTATAAAAATAAAGAAAGGAATAAGATATATATATGTGCATATGCGTATATTATATGCACACATACATACACATAAAAACATATGTATATGTGTGTGTGTGTCTATGTGTGTATGTATAGATACGTATTTTTACATATACATATTTCCTCACACATGGACTTTCTTGTACTTCCTCCTGAGCGACAGAACTATTTATCATTTTTGCTCTTTTAGATTTTTGACATTTGGTTAACATCTGTGATACCTTGATAAATAATTTCTCAATTTTTTTTTTGTCCATATGAAAATTTCTGAAACGCATCTTTTGTTACTGGGTTTGACAAATTCTCCACTTTATTTTATAATAATGGTTTGAAAACATATACAAATGTATGTCTTTGTCTTTGTGTATTCACACATACACATTTTAAATGATTTTACTAGCTATGAAATTCAAGTCTATAAGTTTTATTTTAATAATGAAATAAAACATATTTGAGCAATATTTAACATACTCAGGAGACTACGAAAGCTATTGTGGGGAGTAAAAATTATTAACATTTATAACCTTCAAGAAACTATTTGATAATTCAAAGTTTTTGGTGAAAAGTGAGTAATAAAGATGTATGAGATGTCACATTTTAAAAGAGTCTTTTGGATCTTGAAAGCCATTTAGAACTTCATGATTAAAAGTGAAACTGGCTATGTAAAATCAATTGTGGAATAAAACAGGGAAGTACATAGGCAATCTAAGATTTTACACTAGCATTACCTCTGCCTCCTACTCTGTCCACGCCCTTGCTTCTTCCTCTCTACACTGGTATAGAAAAGGAGTCTCTCAAAAGTACAGAAATTAAGAGAAATTCAGCAAGAATTCGCTATCTGAAAACGCAGTGTAACTGAGATTGACTGTTTAAGGCTTTTTAAAATAGATTTTTATTGTGTTTTCTCTCAGGCCTTTTTACTTCTCCCTTCTGGCCATGATGTGATCTGAATTTAAATCAAGCTCAATTTAGGCTAAAGTGAATTAGAATAATTTAAATTTTAATTTGTTCAATAAAGGCTGGTTTTTGGGTGTCACTTATCTGATTCCTTGCTGTAGGCAATGGGATGTTTTGACTTTAATGACATATACATATTAGGGCACCAAATTGTCATTAAAGTGGGCCTATTAAACCGTTGCTCTAATGATGTCACTGCTTTGTGTAAACCCTTCTTTGTTCCTTGTTTGGGGCTGATTTTTTGTTTTGTTTTTTGTTTTTTGTGTTTTTTTTGAGGTAGAATCTTGCTCTGTCCCTCAGGCTGGAGGGCAGTGGTACAATCATAGCTCACTAAAGCCTTGGATTTCTGGGCTCAAGCAGTCCTCTTTCCTCAGCCTCCCAAGTATCTAGGACTACAGGTATGTGTCATCATACCTAGTTAATTTAAAAAACCTTTTTTTGTAGAGATGGGGTCTTGCTATATTGCCCAGGCTAGTCTTGAACTCTTGGCCTCAAGTGGTCCTCCCACATTAGCCTTCCAAAACACTGGGATTACTGGTGTGAAAAACTGTATTGGGCCTGAATTTTATCCCCAGCAAAATTTATATGTTGAATTCCTAATCCCCAGCAACTCAGAATGTGACTATCTGCAGACAGGGTCTGTAAAAGGTAATTAAGTTGAAATGAAGTCTTTAGGACAGGCCCTAATCTAATCTGACCGGCGTCTTTACAAGAATAGGAGATTAGAACACACAGACACACAGAGGGAGGACCGTGTGAAGACAAAGGGAGAGGGTGGCATTTACAAGCCAAAGAGAGAGAGCTCAGGAAAAACCAGCCTTGTCAACAGCCTGATTGCAGACTTCCATCCTCCAGAACTGAAAGAAAATAAATGTCTGTTGTTTAAACCATCTAGTCCCTGGCACTTTATTATGGCAGCCCCGAGAAACTAGTACATTCCTTTTACATTTAGGAAAAAAATCAACAGAGCCATCCATGAATTGGCCTCTGCCCACCACTCATTTCATTTTCCTGTATTGCTCTTTTCCTAAGCTTGCCGTAGCCACTTCAAACATCCCGTAGTTCCCTGACACAGTGTCTGAAATATCCCTGGGTCTTTGCATATGTTGTGCCCCCTGCTTGAAGAAATGCTCGTATTTTTCTAGTGTGATGCATATTGCATTTCCCCTTCCTGGGGATGCTCCTTGCAACCCCAACCTTGTGCTGATCACTCTTTCTTCTCAACTATTCTTGAACCTTGTAGGTACATGTATTATTCTGTAGTCTGAACTCTTGAAAGGCGACAGCATCTATTCTTGGAATCTATGAGATGAATAATAAATGTTTGATGTGTGGATTACACACATATCATACATAGATTATGAAACATTTTCATTGCAAAAGACAATTTTCTAAGATTCTTAGGCTGGGCCTGATTTGGTTGTGTGTGAGCTCAGAATACCAGAATATTTATGCAATTATTAGGTCAAGCAATGTTATCAAACTACTTCAAACAGTTGTGGTAAGAAAAACAAGTTGTTATTCGAAAAGTGTTTAGTTTTTGAGGTGTGCTCGGAGTAAAGAGAAATTACTTGGCACATTAGTCAGAATTCTTGGTTGCAAGTGATAGAAATTGACTGGTCAGTTAATCAGAGAAGGAAGGATGCTGAGTAGTTTACAGCAGCAGTGAGAAGGCTCAAAAGCCCGTTTGAGGTTTGAGAGAAGCAGGAAACCAGGCAGCCAGACGGAGCTGAGCTCCCTGCCGAGAGCAGTCTGGTGCAGATTTCATCAGGGCTCACATCTCAGCTGTCTCAGAGGCTCACCCAAGAAGCAGGATTTGAGTCCTGGGTGAGAGCATCCAATTGCTCCAGCCTTGGCTACCTGCCCACAGCCCAGGTTGCTGCCAGGCTAGGGGTGAGAGGAAGCATCTGGTCTCTCTGCTTCTGGCCTGGGAGGGAGGGCTCTGCCTCCCATAAAGCCTCGTAATGAGGCACTCCTTCAAAACTTCAAAACTGGAAGAGCCTTTGAATCAAGGTAGTGGCCCTCCTCTAAAGAAAATGGGAAATATTTCTACATCCCCTCCCTTTGACAACTCAACACCTATGTAAACCTTTCTTCAATCTTATGGAAAAAAGTACTCTTGCCTAAAATAACATAGCCCTTTCTTGTGTGATTAAAAGCACAGCACTCCTCAATGGAATATAATCCAAGTTGTAGTCATTCACTTCAACCACTCCACATTCCTTGAGTAAAACACAGTCTTCTTGAGCAGTTCCAGTGTCTTCTTAATATCCTGCAACCTATGCTCTCAGTTTCACTGTTAGTACTACCAGGACTTATTGTACACCTGTATACAATATGGGAAAGAAAATGAAGATCACTAAAAAAAATTATGAACATAGCCCATGACCCAGCATGGAAGGCAACATCAGTGGAGACTGCATTCCCCATAATGTATTCTATGTTCCTTCTGCCTTCAGCCAATAACTAAGCTGTTGTTTACCCACTGGGATAACTCAACTTTTCATTACCAACGAATGTCAACCCTTGGCATCCTAGCACATGTACGGTGATAGCACTGGGCACGGTAGCATAAGGACCTGGGAGAATCACCCGGGCTCCATTCACTTACCTTCCTGTTGCCATTGTGTAAAAAACTTCAGTATTTCCTTCATAGCGAGGACCTATGCCCCCCAAACACTACAACTTCTCCTCCCTACTTTTTTCTTTTCTTTTACTTTGTGCCAAATGGCCTGAAAACATACATGGCCAAGCAGTTAAAGACATTGTTGTGATCTTTAATAGAAGGGTTTCTTCCATAGCTAGTAAACCTCCAAATAAGAAAAGCACTGAAGTACGAGGACTGGAAATACAAATGTTCCATTAGGCCATAGGTCTAATCATGAGGCGTGCCACCTTTGTTCTTACCTTTAGATTCATGTATTTTGGCCAAGGATGAGAAAGCACCACATACTGACTGCTGGTTCAGTGGACTTAGTGCACCCACAGGACAGCATCCCAGCCTCACAAGATGTCTTCTCCCAACTGGGGTCAAAACTCAGTTTTTAATATGTATTTAAGAATCTATATACCACCTGTATCTGGAGGATAGTATACCTGATAAAACCTGTGAATCCCACAAACATTAAGGTAGTGCCTTACTTTCTTTTGTTTATAAAATTAATTATTTGTCAGAAGCAATGTAATGTGGGGCAACATGACAATGTATAAGACGTTTAGAAAGTCTGGGATAGTGATGCTGAAAGTAGCATGAATGCAAACTGAAGCACAAAGTTCATCGTAATTCCAGGGAAGCAGATGGCCGTGCTTCTATGACGGAAGATGCTCAGTGTAGTCACTGTGCCACCCAGAAGCTGGCTGCTCCCAGGGCAAGGTAAATATTAAAATCTCAGTTTGGTGAATGGTGCCAGTCGCTTGGGCACTATGCAGTGGGGATGGCAGTGTAGGTTGTGGAGAATTGCTTTTGACCCAATTCGTCACCTCCTTTCCGACAGTTTGGCCACGCTCTAGAATACCACCATGCAAGAGATTGGCTGGCTGGAGGAGGATGCTGACCCACAGTGACAGAGCGGGACATCTCATCCAGCCTGGGAGCAGCCGCAGAGAATGCAGATATTCTGCTACTCTTGGACCATTCTGAAAAGACAACCCATATCCTCTTTTCCACACTGTTCGTCTCCAGGTTCCTTCTGCCGCTTCTACATTCCTTGCTATTGGGCCACAGCTCTAAGCTGGAATGAACTGTGCACCCCTATCTCTAGCCACCCCTCATTCCAGGACATGTGGGGAATGAGATATGTGGCTCGAAGTTCTGCTCACCACAGGGAAGTTCCTCCTCCACTGTCCTTTAGTGCTGCTGCTGAGCTGTGATGCCATTGAGAGGCATCTGTTCCTTCCCAATCAATTGTTCCTCAGGAATGTCCCCTGAAGATAACAGTGAAGCTTGAAGAAAAAGGAACAAAGTGGCGGGATGAGGCTCTCTGAGATTGGGTGCTTCAGGCTTGCTAGACAATGGAGTGCAAAGCTTCTCTATGATGAAACTCACAATTCCCGGGTCAGCAAGGGCTGCTCAAGTCACACAGATGCCTGGTATATCAATTAGGGATGCTTCAGCATGCAAAAAACAGAGTATACAACTCATAGCGACTTCCGCACATAGGGCTTTGCTTTTCTCTTATAGTCTTGAAGAAATAAGTCCGAGGGGATGCAGGCTCAGTGACCCAGGACCTGCACCTTTGCAATTATCTTTGCAGGGAATTCTGCTTTGGTCTTATTGGCCAAAACTGTGACCGGTGGCATCCTACCCCACCCTCATCTACAGAAGTGGAGAGATACTTGGTAATATAGCTCCTCCAGTCCTGTTAATGATACAGACACGGGGATAAGGGCTTGAGCACATAGGAATTGGTTTGACAGCCAACAGCGTCTACAGCACCTGGTGATATAGTCAGCTGCTGAGTCTCCACAGAGCCTAGTTGCAAACTAAGAAATGTTTTCTCAAAGGGAAGGGAATTCCTGGTGGAATACGGAGCCTCTCATTCTCCAGTGGGGCTCACTTCAGGCTTCAGACAGCAACCTAGCTGTTTTGGTACTTTGCCCTTAGTTGGCTCTGCCAGTTTGTAAGTTGATGAACCCAGCTGCTTTTACTGCAGCTGCATCACTTGAAAAACTGCTTTTTCCTCTGGGTACCAATCAAAACTGGAAGTAATTTGGAAAAACAGTAAGTGAAAAAACGGGCCACCCAAAAGTTGTGGAATATATATATATGCAAAGCCCGATGTGTCTTCTTCTTGGAGGTGGGGAGCTCTAGGTTTAGCAACTTGTCCTTTGTCTCCCTTGTCTGGGAGGGGTATCCCGATGTGCTCCAGGACACTAGACCCCAGTGCTTTATCAGGGTGAGCCTGCATGTTCATGGTGTTCATCTCCATCCCGCTGGCAGTTTGCCTTTCCAGTGATTTAGGGTGTGCACCGCTTCCTACTGGGTAAGGCCAGAGTGCGATTTCATCACTATAACAGGTTCATGGACTTCTCAGTTTTCCTTTCTACTCAATGGGTCTAGGAGCCAATATGGGAGTTATCCCAGCTACTGAAAAGAACAATTCCAAGTATGCGTATTCTCCTGGGAGAATAGGAACCTGAAACTAGGAACTAGGAGAATAATCTTAGGAGCTATGATTGACGTTTCAACAACTGCCAAGGGAACTCAGTCTATACTGCACGTATTCACTAACCTCCGTGACACCCCTACTCTGACCCATGAATAGCAGCAGTGATCTAGGTCTCAGGAATCAGCAGTTTTCTTACAACTTTATTGAGACACATTTTATACATCATATAATTCACCCATTTCAAGTGTGCAATTCAATGAACAGTAAATTTACCAAGTTGTGCAGCCATCACTATTAATCAGTTTTAGAACATTTTCATCAGTCCAATAAAGCCTCTGGCACACAGGTAAAAGAGATCTTATTGGACTGATAGAAATATTATTAAACAGACTTTGAAAAAACATTTTAAGATAATTGCACTATATTCCATTGTATTGATGAATTGTCATAATCTACTTAACCAGGACTACCACTCAGATTGTTTAACATCTTGTACAATATGCATAAAGATATGATGAACTTCACAGGTGGTAAATATTTTCATACATTTCTCAACATACACCTATGATAAATTTCTAAAAATGGAATTAGTAGACTAATATTTTTAAGTGAAAAGAAAATTCAGAAATTATAAAAATTACCAGAGTCTGAATGAAGATAAAAATAGTTAAAGGGCCTTTTGTAACTCTGCAGTTGGCAAAAATGTCAGGGGAACAATTATTTCCAGTGACAGCTGACAGCGACTGTGATAAAGAAGATGTAGCCTCGTCTCCATAGGCCCAAAAGTGTCCCTAGGCGGTCCTGGGAGCTTCCCTCTGTGCCTTTACCTCTGCTGCCAGAAAAGCAATTCCTTAGAAATTGCCTGTTAAAATTTAAAATCTGACTGTTCCTGAAATCTTAAAACCAAAAGTCACATAAATGATCTAAGGTCTGGGCCCAAATGGGCAGCTGTGATTTCTTTTCCTTGACTCTTATTTTCCCCCTTCGGTGTGTGCATAGTATCCTGTTTTCAGAAGGCTAGGCCATAGAGACTCTCACTTGAGCTGCTTTGAGTTGGATGTGGCCACACCGGGGGCAAAGAGCAGCACTCCAGTGTGTAAGGAGAACACTTGTCACCTGTCAGAGCCCTCACATTAGTAAATCTGAGAAAACATACTTCAGGTTTCTCACTGTGAGTCTAGGAAGCACCAGGGCTGGAATTGAGATGGGGTGCAATTTGCAAGTTGCCTCCAAACTACTAATTTATCATCCTCATTTTACAACATTTTGCCACCACCACACCCAAGAGAATAGTTTTAACAAGACTTCAAGTCTTCTATTCAAAAAGAATTAAATCCATAGCATCCATGTGCACACATGCGCGTACACACACACTTAAATGACATTTCTTATTTCAATGGCATTTTTCTTGTACTTCACTATTTTCCAGAAAATTCTTAACTAGCCTCTAAATAGTTTTGCACTCGAGGCAATAAATTCTCAGTGTTGAATGATTCCAACCAGGTTTCGCTGAGTACAAGTGTCTTGGTTTACCTCTTCCTCATATAAGAAGAGGGAGAACAACCTTTCCTTTTCCAAGCTTTTGAAGGAATCACAGAAGTTCTGGGAACTGGTGGAGTTTGAATGTGTCCCAGCAAGGATACTTCAGAGGATCTGGAGATATCTGGTTCCCAGCACTACAAGCAGCATCACCTTGCTCTGCAAGCTGAACTCAGGCTCCACCAAGGCTCTGGGCCCTCAACCTCCTTTTGCCTCCTATTACTCACTGATAGATGATCAATACAAATGAACAAAGGACAAAGCTAGAATGAGCCTGTGATATCAGGAGGCATTGGTATGAACTCATGGTATTTTTAATACATTTACAAAAATGTAAAAATAAATAATACGATAGCTTATTTTACATTATGTTATTTTACTATTTATTATTTTGTTTTAAATTATAATTAAAATAAATGTGTCTTCATAAAGAGGAACAACAGACACTGGGGTCTACTGGAGGGTGAAGCGTGGGAGAAGAGAGAAGATCAGGAAAAATAACTAATGGGTACTGGGCTTAATACCTGGGTAATACAATAATCTGTACAACAGACTCCTATGACATGAGTTTACCTGTATAACAAACCTG